>NC_026661.2:6806992-7068297 GCF_000004075.3 Cucumis sativus | reverse complement strand
CCCCCCTGTAACTAACTGTTGTCCCCACTAAGGTGGTTTCCACTTCCTCCAATTCCATCACCTGTGCACGTGCAATTCCACTTGTCTTTCTTCTGCTATATTGTATTGCAATTGGTGGTCTATCATTACTCTCCTCTCCAAAGACACCTTGTTCTCAAGGTGGGAAATGAGGAAGCTTTTGTGTAAAATCATCACAATTCTCCCATGTAGCCTCATGAGGTGGTATTCCTTTCCAACTAACAAGCACTTCCCACTTCTTTGTTGCTGGATTTTTAGGATAGCCAAAATTGTCTGCTGGTAGTAACTCTTGAAATGTAGGAACATCATCAATTCCATATAGTTCGGTAAATGTCATTCCTCCCTCCATAGCTCGACATTTTGTCAAGAAACCGTAATCAGATGGTGTCCATGTCTCCATCATGTGTTACAGACTCACTCTAGTCTTTGTCAAACTCGGGTCACCCTTATAACAACATTCTTTTCATTTTGTATGAAATTAAAGTGAGTTTCCGCCAATCCACTTCAGTTACCCCAACGTGTGCAGCCATTGCATTCCAAGGATGACATCATGATAGAACACTGATGTAGTGTTTCTATTATATTGACAATTCAAACACAACTTACAACATAAGCAAACCGTGAACCTCAGAAAATGAGTCACGTTACATATAATTCACAAACATCAAACAAAGAAAACCTCCTAATCCAAAATTCCGAACAACAAAATACTAATAAGCAAACCAGAATATAGAACACCAATCTTCTGCTTCCCCTGTCTTTCAAGGAGTATTGCAGACCTTTTCCTTCACTCCGAAAACTCACTTTAACAAAGAGGCAGCCACATTTTCAGGTACAGAAAATAAAGTAGGTAGTATGTAGGAAGGCTAACCAGAACTGAGTTGCATAAGGTTTGTCTTCCGCCTCTAGAGATGTTATATCTTTTCCACCTTTCAAGTTTCTTGTGAATTCGATCAATGACTGGTTGCCAAAAAGACTTTTGTCGAGCGTAGCCTCCCAAAGGGAGACCTAAATATATAATCGGAAGCTGGAATAAAAAGAGAAGAGTATCATCGACAAATTGAAGCAAAGGGAGGTGGATCAAGTCTTTGCCAACAAGGAAACCTTCAAACTGGCTTTGTTAATATGAAGCTTGTTTATGATTTCTCCTAAAACCTCACTTACTAGGAGGAATAAAAAGGGGGAGAGGGGGTCCCCTTGGCGATACCTCTAGATGCTGTTATCCGGCCTCTAGGCTTACCATTGATGAAGACTGAATACTTTGGAATTTTTAGGCAGCCCATTATCCATGATATCCATTTTGAACTAAACTTTTTCAAAGATAAATTTTTTTCTAAAAAGTTCCAATTCACCCTATCGAAGGCTTTTTCCAAGTCAAGTTTTAAAATCCATCCTTTTTTCTGTTTTGCCCTATAATCTTCCACGGCCTCGTTAGCAATTAATATTGGGTCAAGAATTTGCCTACCTTCAATAAAGGCGCTTTGAGTGGGGCTTATAATTGCATCCATAACTTGTTTTAGACGTTCAGATAAAACCTTTGCAACGACCTTGTATGCTAACGTAGTAAGGCTGATTGGACGGAAATCCTTGACTAGAGTCACATTCTCTTGTTTTAGACATTCATTAGTGATTTGAAGATATCCTTGAAAATAGACCATTGGGTGATTAAGAACTTCACTGTGAAGCCATCCGGGCCCGGAGCTTTATTGTTGCCAAGTGCCTTTAATGCCTTAAAGATCTCCTCCACTGAAAATTGGGTAACAAGAGCCTCATTCTGAATTGAAGAAACACAAGACCAATTACTGTTAATAGGGATGAATCTGTCCCCCGGAATTCTGGTATAAAGTGACTCAAAAAATTCCAGCACAAGCCTTTCAATGTCGCGGAATGAAGTCGAGACAACCCCATCATCATTTTTTAATTCAGTTATGAGGTTCCTTCTTTTTTTCGCATTTAGAAAGCGGTGGAAGAAGCCCGTATTCTCATCACCCAGAAGAAGCCAATTGAGTTTACTCTTCTGAATAAAATTACGCTCTTCATTTTGATAAATACTAAGTAATTCCGCTTGCAAAGCAGCTCTAGAATTCAACTCTTCTTGATTTAATCCAATCAACTCAGCCACAGAATCATATTTTTCTAATTTTGACATCAAGGATTTCTCTGTTTTTTTTTTTTTACCTTAGCTTGCGCACCAATATTCCAAGCTTTTACTGTCAATTTAACTGATCTCAACTACTCATGAAGAATGAAACCAGCCCATCCCTGGAAGTTAGAGTTGCTCACTGTTTCAACAATAATCTGATTAGAATCACTGGACACCAACCAGCTGTTACAAAACCGAAAAGGAGAGGGACCCCAAAGAAAAGAACCAGTCTCCAAGAATAAAGGAAAGTGATCCGAGAAGATGCATGCTTTTCGAGAAACCCGAGAATTTTCAAAACAAACATCCCACATCTGATTTATGAAGAATCAGTCTAATAATGATCTTCAAGGAGAATTACCGTCTCTAGACCAAGTGAACCTTCCATTTTGCAATGGAATTTCCATGAGAGAAACCATGTGAATAAACTTATTGAATAATGACATTCCTCTAGTACTTCTGCCAAAAGGAAATCTTTCGCGGGCCCAACGAGTGATATTAAAATCCCCACCTATGCACCAAGCCACGGCCGAACAATCAGCCAAGGAAGACAATTCGGGCCAAACCAATTTCCTTTCTCTGCAACCACAAGGGCCATAGACATTTGTGATCCAACAAACCTTTTTGCACAAAGTGAGGCATTTGATTGACAAAGAGAAGCGTCTTTTAATGACCTTTGTTACAGATATTTTACTGCTGTCCCACATGGTAAGAATTCCCCCAGAAGATCCAACAGAAGCCACATAATCCCAGCCAATATCCTTAGAACTCCACAATGATTTTATAAAAACCGAGTTCAATGTGTCCTTCTTAGATTCTTGAATCATGACTACAATTGTTGATGAATTTTTTAAGTGCTGCACGTTTAGAGGAGTCGTTCAAACCCTTAGTGTTCCAGGAGACAACCTTAATAATGACTGGGAGGAGGAAAAGGCAGTTGCACATCTAATTTAAGCCAGAATGATTCCACAATCACCGACTATAGACACTAAATCTTTAGGCAAATCCAGGGGAATTTTAATAGGGAGAATATCTTCATCATTGAACAAGACATTCAGACCCATCCCATTAATTTTTGGGACTAATTTAGGGTCAACTTCAGTGTTGGGACTGCCAATTTAACTGATCTCAACAGTAAGTTGATTAAGTTGGGCAGTAGGAGGGACACGAGACAAGGCATCTGCTGCTTTGTTTTCTAGTCCCGGTTTATACACGACATCAAAATTGTAGCCAAGAAGCTTAGCAATCCACCTCTGATGTTGAGGTTGGATAACCCTTTGTTCCAATAAAAGTTTCAATGATCGTTGATCAGTTTTCACTACAAACCTCTTGCCCAAAAGATAAGGTCTACAGCGTTGCACAGCCAAAACTACAGCCATTAATTCCCGTTCATAAACTGGTTTAGCACGATCCCTCATAGCTAATGTCTGGCTCAAAATAAGCAATTGGCCGATGATTTTGAATTAAGACAGCACCTACCCCGTATCCAGAAGCATCGGTCTCTATTTCAATTGGTAAGGAAAAATCTGGCAGTGCTAAGATTAGGAGAGTCATCGTAGCCATCTTTAAATTCTCAAAAGCTTCAGCAGCTGCAACAGTCCATTCATATGCTCCTTTCTTCAATAATTGAGTCAAAGGAGCAGCCACACTTCCATAATTCATTACAAATCTTCGATAATATCCTGTCAACCCAAGAAATCCACGAACTTCACGGACATTAGTGGCACGGGCCATTCTTTGATAGATCTAATTTTCTCGCGATCAACCTCTACACCCTTGCCTGAAATTATATGGCCAAGATACTCCACTTTCATTTTGGCAAACCCACACTTGTGCATATTAGCATATAATTTATTCTCTCGCAGCACCTCTAGCACCCATTCTAAATGTTGAAGATTTTCATCCAAACTTCTGCTGTAAATTAATATATCATCAAAAAAGACTAAGAAAACCTGTGTAGGTAAGGTTTAAAGATACTATTCATCAAAGCTTGAAACGTTGATGGTGCATTGGTGAGCCCAAAAGGCATGACAAGAAACTCATAATGCCCCTTGTGAGTTCTAAAAGCTGTTTTCTTCACATCCTTTTTACACATTCTAATTTGATGATATCCCGCCTTGAGATCAATCTTCGAAAATATATTAGCCCCATTAAGTTCATCAAACAATTCCTCTACTACTAGAATAGGAAACTTGTCTGGAACGGTCACACTATTCAACGCACGGTAATCTACACAAAACCGTCAACTACCATTTTTTTTCACCAACAAGACCGGGCTCGAATATGGACTAGTACTAGGTTTTTATGCCAAATGCCATCATTTCATCAACCAATCTTTCCATCTCCTCCTTTTGCTGGTATGCATATCTATAAGGCCGAACATTGACTGGATTAGTCCCCTTCTTAAGATGTATATGATGTTCAATGGTACATTGTGGTGGCAACTCTCCAGGCCAATAAAAAACATCTTCATTCTTAGCTAACACGGCTGGAATAGACTCATGGGTGGTAGGCACTTCATCAACCCCATACATCGCTGCAAATGCCATTCCACCTTCCAAAGATCTACACTCAATCGGAAATCCCTGATCAAGTTCTGTCCATGTCTTCATCATGTGCTTCAAACTCACCCTAGCCTTCGTACGACTCGGATCTCCCCTCAATACAACCTTCTTCCCATTTTGTATGAATGTCAAAGTAAGTTTTCACCAATCTACTTCGGTTACTCCTAATGTATGTAGCCATTGCATACCAAGAATGACATCCATTCCCCCCAATTCCAATGGAAGAAAATTATCCACAACCTTCCATTCACCCAATAGCAGTTCCACTTGTTTACAAATTCCCTTCCCTTTTACAGCAGATTCAGACCCCAAAATAACCCCATAATCAGAAGTTTCCTGCAACTGCAACAACAATTGAGTTACTAACTTTTCAGATATAAAATTATTGGTCGCGCCGCAATCTATCGATACTTCTACTGACCTTTCTCTAATCATACCTTCAATTTTCATAGTTCCAGGGTTTGTTAATCCCACCACCGAATTTATTGATAATTCGATCACGGGTTCTTCTGGTTTAACAACTTCAGTCTCCTGTATTTCAGTTTCCACTTTTGAATCCTCTTCTTCAACTACTCTAGTTCTTCCCCATTTGCCCAACAACTAAAACTCTAAGTTCCTTATGATCTTTCACTTTACACTTATGGCCCACAAAAATCATTCCTCACAACGAAAACAGAGACCTTTCTCACGTCTAGCCTGAAATTCAGCATCAGAAAGTCGTTTTAGTGGTCCTTCTCGTCGATTAGGTTCACCAGCCACTCCTCGAAGTGTAATCATCCGCATTCGAACAATCCCTCCTGACTTATTATCATTAGAAATCACAGGAATTGAGGTTTAAAAGAAGCAGAAACCTGGAATTTTCCATCCGCTGCACGTTTGAAACTTGATTCTCCCATTATCACTTCTCGGTTCTCAATCTTTTGGGCCAACTTCATCATTTGAAAAAGCTCCATAGGTTCCCAACATTCCATGTCTGCCTTAATCCATGGTTTCAAACCATTCATAAATTTTTCTTCTAAGACAACCTTTTGTAGAAAAGGCAATGGTGCTACTGATTTATCAAATAAATTCCAATATTCTTCCATTGTAATTTCTTGCTTGATCTTTAAACATCTTCCCAAAATTGATCCCTCACGACTCGATCAAAATCAAACAATAAGTCTCTTCTTTAAATCGTCCCAATTAACAAACGGTTCACGATCTTCATGAGATCTATACCAATTCAAAGCTGCTCCATCAAAACTAATAATGGACACAGTCCTTTTCTCTGACTCACTCAGTTTGTGTATCTGAAAGTATCTCTCAGCCCTAAACAACAAGAATCAGGATCATTTCCCACAAAAACTGGCATTTCAATTTTTTTAAACTTGCTTCGGTCGCCCGCAGAATCTTCACCCTCCAACTTGGTATGTTTTTCCTCATATTTTCCTCCCATCATCGTCCAATCACTGACATCAACCATGCTGTCAACTCACTTGATGATCCTTCTAGTACTTCTTCCATCGTTGTCTTCCCTTTGATCATTCCTTCAATATATTTCAACAGTGTTTCTGGTTGCTGCTGTTGCTTCTCAGCCTGTACTCCTAACCTCTCAATACTCTTCGCCAAAGATGACACGTTTTCCTTGATTGTTGGCAAATCATGTAATTCTGCTCGAATGCCGGATATTTCTTGATCTACCATTTCCAACTTTTCCTCAATTCGCTTTTGAGCCATGATATAGAACTTCACAGATTCGATTTCTCCGATACCAAAATGATAGAACACCAAATAGTGTGTTCTACTAATTTATTAATCAGCCAAACATGTTCTAACACAGTCTTGAAAACAAAGTACTCGACAATTTGGAAGACAGAAAGCCTAGAAGAGTGAATATCACGCTTTGGAGAATGCGAAATGGACTATGAACTGTGCAGAAGTTTTGCAAATGAAACCTCCCTTTCTCAGTTTATCTCCTCATGTTTGTCCCTTGTGTTTGCATGCTTTAGAAGATTTACATCATATTTTCTTCTCCTGCCTACATGCAAAGAAGTGCTTGGCTATCTTCATTTGAATTGGGTTTTCGACTATAGATTTTGGAGAACGCGGTCCAGCTTATTTCATGTCTCATTCTCAAGAAGAAACCAAGATTGATTTGTTTAAATGCAGTAAAGGCCATTTTACCAGAAATTTGGTTTGAACATAATCAACTAACAATTTAACTGATCTCAACTGCTCATGAAGAATGAAACCAGCCCATCCCTGGAAGTTAGAGTTGCTCACTGTTTCAACAATAATCTGATTAGAATCACTGGACACCAACCAGGTGTTACAAACCGAAAAGGAGAGGGACCCCAAAGAAAAGAACCAGCCTCCAAGAATAAAGGAAAGTGATCCGAGAAGATGCGTGCTTTTCGAGAACCCGAGAATTTTCAAAACAAATATCCCACATCTGATTTATGAAGAATCAGTCTAATAATGATCTTCAAGGAGAATTACCGTCTCTAGACCAAGTGAACCTTCCATTTTGCAATGGAATTTCCATGAGAGAAACCACTATCTGATCGTAATTCTAATTATTTACTTGGCCTTGTTTCTTTGTAGGCAGTGATAGAAAATACCAGAGCAAATGATATACACAAGCGAGTTCCCTTTTTAGTACCGTTTACTAGCAGGGTTAAGATTTTCACTGTAAGCAAGTTATTTTTTTGGTTTCCTTATCCACAATATTGAATTTCTTGGATGACTGTTAGTTATAGAAATATGTAAGATATTTTTTATTTATGGTTACTTTCTCTATAACTCATTTCACAGACACAACTAGCAGCAGCTAGGCAAAGGAATGGATCTCTTGCTGTTTTTGCCAGAAACCGGTTTAGAATTCGACGAAATCATATATTGGAAGATGCTTTCAGTCAGATGAGTGCATTGTCTGAAGTTGATCTTCGAGGATCGGTAATTTCAGACTTCCATGATTTATGAAAAATGAAATTGTTATCTTACTTTTTTCTATCTTTTTCTTTGCCCTCGTGAAAACGACCCCTTCCCTCTTCTGCATCCTATAGTTGCAGAGTTACTTGTAATTGTTTATTAGTTTTTTCTTGTTTGTGTTGGGTCAATTGCTTCACTTTTCTGCATGCAGATACGTGTGTCTTTTGTTAATGAATTTGGAGTTGAGGAGGCAGGAATTGATGGTGGTGGTATTTTTAAAGATGTCATGGAGAACATTACACGGGCAGCCTTTGACGTGCAGTATGGTTTATTTAAGGTTATCACGACATTCCTTATTATTAGCATGGCATGGCTTTGTTAATCCTGTAGTATTATTGGATAACATGAAGCGTGATGAGACAGCCATAGTTGTTTGAAATCGCTTTTCAAAATAAAAATAGTTGTGAGATCACATTTCAATATAAAAATTGGTTGCTTGAAATCTATTTCATAAAATTTCAGTAATATGTGGGTATGTATTGTTCATTTTTTCTAATATAAGTTATTTTCTGCTTGGTAATCCAGCAAATTGCTGACCATTTGCTCTACCCCAATCCTGGTTCGGGAATGATACATGAGCAACATCTCCAGTTTTTCCATTTCCTCGAAGTTCTTTTGGCAAAGGTATGGCCATAATTCCCAATCATACATGGAATTTACTTTGGTTGATTAGTTTTTTCTTTTTTGGATAAGGATATCCTGGTCTTGGCCTTATCATGGAAGATTCTTATATATCTTTCACCCCATACTTTGGTTGAATTTTGGAACATCAATGAATCGCCTGACATTCATAAATACAATGTCATAATTTGAAATCTGCTGTCTTCTACATTATGCATGTTTTTCTGTTATTGAAGTTGCTGCCCGGTTGTGCTAAAAGTTCTCAAGCAGTCATGCTAAAAGATCTCAATCACATTAAATGATTTTTGACAGGATGTTGTTGTTGTTTACCCTTCTTCCTGTAGGTCATGTTTGAAGGAATTCTTGTTGATATACTTTTTGCAACATTCTTCTTGAGCAAGTTAAAACAGAAGTAAGGTTTTTAAAGATTTACTGTCTTACTGTTTTGTATTTTGTGCTGATCCACTAATCGTAGTATTGATGGTCATGACAATGACTAGTTGCAAGTTACTTGAATTTTTAGGGTTCTAAAAATCTTACATTTTATTATGGGTGCACTGCCTACTAATGAGATTGTCAATTGCTAACTTCCAAATGTTGAATTTGGGATTTCCATGCTACATTCACTTTCTTGATCTGCAATTACAGAGCTACTCTATACTGGAATAAAGTCTCATCTGAACTGTACATTGCTTTTGATGCTGTAATTGCAAAGCTAGGAAATCTTTATGTATAATGCCTTTTTTTTTATCATTTATTAATGAAAATGAGAAGCCTTTTTATAAGCTGGAGATTACAAGAGTTGTTAAACTAACTTGGGGTTGAGTTAGTTTACTTATAACTAACTCAAGATACAAAATTGTTAATTCAAATAACTAATCCTAAACTATAAAAATGGTCATTCAAACACCTCCTCTAGGATAAAACTCAAGAAACATAAAGAAGGGGGATGTTCTACATTAGCTTTTGTCAAGGCTTTAGCCAAAATTTTATTTATCAAATGGTAAGGAAAAATCTGGCAGTGGTAAGATTGGGAGAGTCATTGTAGCCATCTTTAAATTCTCAAAAGCTTCAGCAGCTGCAACAGTCCATTCATATGCTCCTTTCTTCGATAATTGAGTCAAAGGAGCAGCCACACTTCCATAATTCATTACAAATCTTCGATAATATCCTGTCAACCCAAGAAATCCACGAACTTCACGGACATTAGTGGGCACGGGCCATTCTTTGATAGATCTAATTTTCTCGGGATCAACCTCTACACCCTTGCCCGAAATTATATGGCCAAGATACACCCTTGCCCGAGAGTCCATATTTGATTCAACACATACTCAAGCATGTGACAACCTTCTCTTATCGAATTTTATGTTGTTGTTGAATTTAAAGAAATCAAATAATTATCAATCAACTTTTAAAAAATTAAAAATTTGTTTCTAGACATCCATATTCTTACCGATTAAATTCAACTTACATATTCTCTTTTTTACTTAATATCTAAAATTTACATATACTTTAAAATTTATTGGTAGGGAGTTGAATCCTTTCTTAGGAACGTTTTGGGGAGCATGGAGGCTGTTTATTTGAGTTGGAAGCCTGCTGCAAAATCTGTTTTGGAGTTTGTTCGATCTGTCCATGATGATACAAATTTGTTATGATCATACTGCATTTTGAAGTTTTGGGGTATTTTTCTTCCATTTCTTTTCTTCTTCCAATTTCCGCTTATCTTTTATTCTTTCTTCTGTTTATTATTTTCTAATGGTCACTTGTTGTGCAATATCTTTCTTTTAAGTTATTGGCTACTTGTTGTGAAATGGTGTCACTTCTTAGGAACGTTTTGGCGAGCATGGATGCTGTTTATTTTAGTTGGACGCCCACTGCAAAATCTGTTTTGGAGTTTGTTCGATCTGTTCGTGATGATACCAATCTGTTATGATCCTATTGCACTTGCAACTTTTAGGGTATTTTTCTTCCATTTCTTTTCTACTTCCAGTTTCATTTTCAATTTCTGCAAATTTTTTAGTTTTTCATATGTATATTGTTTTCCAATGGTCATTTGGTTTCATTTTCAATTTCTGCAAATTTTTAGTTTTTCATATGTATATTGTTTTCCAATGGTCATTTGTTGTGTGGTGTCTTTCTTGTAAGTCATTGGTTACTTTGTAAAGAGAAACACATTATGCACTATGTCATCGTTCTACTCTTTCTGCAACATTTCCATAAAGAAGCAAGAAAACAGCTAGCAGGCAGATCAAACTTCCTTAAACATTCAATTGGCCATTTCGCCTTTTTGGATTTAACATTCTGCATTTGTGTCGTTACCCTTAAATCTCCTCACATCTCTTTGTTCTTCCAACAATCGTTAAGAAAAATTCCTGTAAACCGAATCCCATGTATTCCCTTTTCTCCTCACTCGCCAGAATTTTGCCCACTCTCCAAACAAAATCATTTCAGCCTTACTTTTGTTCACTACCCATTTCCAAAAATTTCATTTCCCTCTGAAAATCTTTGTCGATGGCCAAACCTGTGGCTGGGAACCGAATATTCTCGATCATGTCCAGTGCTGAACCTCCCGATGGACGGCAAGGATCAAGGGTTAAGGTTGGTTTTTCTATTTTTGTTGGTTAGAGTTCGTGTTCTGTTTTTTTTTTACTTTAAGTTAAATCCTTTCTATTTGAAGAAATTAAAGTTATGGGGTGTGATGCATGTTGGCAGGGAGCTGATTCCTTAAAAGTTGGTTAGTGTTCTTGTTCTGTTTTTTTTTTTTTACCTTGAGTTAGTTACATTGTTTTTTGTAGGGAGCTGAATCCTTTCTTGGGAACGTTTTGGGGAGCATGGAGGCGGTTTATCTGAGTCGGAAGCCCGCTGCAAAATCTGTTTTGGAGTTTGTTCGATCTGTCCATGATGATACAAATTTGTTATGATCATACTGCATTTTGAAGTTTTGGGGTATTTTTCTTCCATTTCTTTTCTTCTTCCAATTTCCGCTTATCTTTTATTCTTTCTTCTGTTTATTATTTTCTAATGGTCACTTGTTGTGCAATATCTTTCTTTTAAGTCATTGGCTACTTGTTGTGAAATGGTGTCACTTCTTAGGAACGTTTTGGCGAGCATGGATGCTGTTTATTTTAGTTGGACGCCCACTGCAAAATCTGTTTTGGAGTTTGTTCGATCTGTTCGTGATGATACCAATCTGTTATGATCCTATTGCACTTGCAACTTTTAGGGTATTTTTCTTCCATTTCTTTTCTACTTCCAGTTTCATTTTCAATTTCTGCAATTTTTTAGTTTTTCATATGTATATTGTTTCCCAATGGTCATTTGTTGTGTGGTGTCTTTCTTGTAAGTCATTGGTTACTTTGTAAAGAGAAACACATTATGCACTATGTCATCGTTCTACTCTTTCTGCAACATTTTGTAAGGATTCAACTTGCTTACTTCACTATTTCTCCCTTACAATGGCCAAAAACAGAGGTAGCCCTCTGCTATCTTTATTTATATATAGCCAAAATGAGTACAGAAAAACATAAAGATTCAAGAAAAACAAGGAATAATGAAGACAAACCCAGCTTCCTCTAGGGAAAGACTGGATATTCCTCTAGGCTAAAGCAGCCGCCAACTTCAGGATAAAAATAAAACCTACTTCCCCTAGACCTAAAAAACCTATTTATATTCCTTCTCTCATCTTTCTCTTATTTCTGTGCCTGGGCCCCACCTGCACGATCTCCTCCTCTTTTTCCTTCCTCATTATTAATTTGTCCAATTACTTTTCTGCCCCTCCTTTGATATGTATGAATAATTGGAGGTCTTACAATACCCCGGGGCTCCAAGTTCACCTTGTCTCAAGGTGAAACTGAGGGAACTGCTGATTCAATAGGTAAACTGATTCCCACGTTGCTTCACTGTCTGGTAAGTTCTTCCATTTGATCAGCCACTCATTACCTCCTAGCTCCTTGTTCCACCTTATTCCCACACGTTTTTCGGCCACAATTGTAGTTCAAAATCCTCAGTTAGTATGGCTGTTGTTGCTGGACTACATGTTGTTTTCCCAACTTCAGTTTC
Source organism: Cucumis sativus (assembly GCF_000004075.3). Lineage (NCBI taxonomy): Eukaryota > Viridiplantae > Streptophyta > Magnoliopsida > Cucurbitales > Cucurbitaceae > Cucumis > Cucumis sativus. The sequence continues at coordinate 7,055,925 of NC_026661.2, read as the reverse complement.
AGTTGAGACACGTGAAAGACATTGTGAATGGCGGCCTCGGGCGGTAGTTGCAATCGATAAGCGACCTCTCCTATCTCTTCAATAACCTCATACGACCCATAAAATTTTGGGGATAGCTTTTCACATTTCTTCCGAGCTAGTGATCTTTGTCGATAGGGTCGTAGTTTCAAATACACTTCATCCCCAATTTTGAATTTGAGCTCCCTGCGGTTTCGTCTGCCATTTTCTTCATTCTATTTTGAGCTATGCATAGGTTTTCCTTCAGTGCATTGAGTGCTAAATCTCTCTCCTTCAACATGACTTCTACGTCATTGTTAGGAGATTGCTTCCATCCATATGACAGTAGTGGCGGGGGAGTTCTTCAAAAACAGATTGGTAAGGAGTAGTTTTGGTGGATGCGTGGAAGGTTGTGTTATACCATAATTCCGCCCAAGGGATCAGTTTATCCCATTTCTTCGGTTGTTCATTGCAAAAGCATCTCAAATAGGTCTCTAGGCATCTGTTTACCCTCTCGGTTTGTCCATCGTTTGGGGATGGAATGTCGTGCTTCTCTTCAAAATGGTGCCCATGGTAGTGAACAACTCCTTCCAGAAATTGCTAAGGAAGATCTTATCACGGTCGGTAATAATGGACTTGGGTATTCCATGTTTGCTGACCACTTTTTCCAAAAAAATTGAAGCCACTTGCTTGGCTGTGTACGGGTGTTTCAGAGACAAGAAGTAGGAGTACTTACTTAGGCGGTCGACGACTACCATAATCACGTTGTAACCTCCTGCTATTGGCAGCCCTTCAATAAAATCCATGGTCCAATCCTCCAATATCTTGTCGGGGATAGAATGGGTTGCAGAACTCCCGCAGGCTTTGTAGCTTCGAACTTATTACGTTGACAAGTGTCACATTCTTCTACATATCTCTTGATATCAGCCTTCATTCCTTTCCAAAATAGTTCCCCACTCATTCTTTTATAGGTTCTCAGAATCCCGAGTGCCCTCCTAATATGGAATCATGGAACGTGTGTAGAAGACTCAGAATGAGGGAGGAATTTCGCGGCAGCACCATCCTTCCTTTATATAGCAGCCTGTCATTGTTCCACTGGTATTTCCCACCTTGATCCACCTATCCCTTAAGTTCGGCAATAATTTTCTGAAGTTCTTGATCCATTTCAACTTCCTTCGCTATTATCTCTATATCAACTATGTGCTGTGGTTGTCATTGTATTTAACTCCACCGAATGGTCCTTCCTTGAGAGAGCATCCGCCACCTTATTCTACAGACCCGGCTGGTATAAGATCTCAAAGTCATACCCCAAAAGTTTTGTGAGCCACTTTTGGAATTGAGGCTGAACTTCCCTCTGTTCTAACAGAAATTTCAGAGCCTTCTGATCTGAAACAATTGTGAACTTTCTGCCCAGGAGATAATGTCTCCATTTTTGCACCGAAAGGACAACCGCCATCAATTCCCTTTCATAGATCGACTTACCCTGGGCTCTTGGGGACAGTTTCTGGCTGAAGAATGCGATGGGATGACCATTATGTGAAAACTGCACCTAAACCTACTCCTGAAGCATCAGTTTCGATTGTGAAGGGCTGAGACCAATCCGGCAATGCTAATACCGGTAAGGTTGTCATTGCTAGCTTCAGCTGGTCAAACGCTATTGTAGCTTCCTATTCCAATGGAATGCATTTTTCTGAAGTAATTTGGTTAAGGGTGCAGCTATTTCTCCATAGCTTTTCACAAATCTTCTATAATACCAGTCAGTCCACGGAATCCCCTCAGCCCAGTTATATCTTTCGCCGTGGCCAATTTACCATACTGCGAATCTTGTCCTCATCAGCCTCCACTCCTCTGCTGGAAATCAGATGACCCAAATATTGAACTTGGGAATGAGCAATGACACATTTAGACCTATTTGCAAACAATTCATGGTCCCTCAAGATAGCAAAAACCATTCCTAAATGTTTCATGTGCTCATCTATGTCCACACTATAAACTAGAATGTCATAAAAAAAAAACCAGGACACACCTTTGAAGGAATGGTTTGAACACCTCGTTCATGAGAGATTGGAAGGTGGCAGGAGCATTCGTAAGGCCGAAAGGCATCACCAAGAACTCATAATGTCCTTCATGCGTGCGGAAAGCTGTTTTCTCCACATCTTCCTCCCTCATCCTAATCTGGTGGTATCCAGATTTAAGGTCTAACTTTGAGAAAACTGTCGCACCATGAAGTTCATCTAAGAGTTCTTCGATCACGGGAATTGGAAATTTATCAGCCACCGTTACTTGATTGAGTTTCCTGTAATCTACACAAAATCTCCACCCTCCATCTTTTTTCTTCACTAAGAGGACTGGGCTCGAATATGGGTTGCGGCTTGGACGAATCACCCCAGCTTGTAACATTTTGATAGACCCCCAATTATACACCAATACAGTAGAAGGAAAAAGAAGAAGGTTAACCGCACGTGCTAGGAGAATAGCCTTAATTTTAATATTGTTAGTAGATGCTCCATAATAAAATAATAGAGCATAAGTAGGAGTTTGTTATGAGAGAGAAAAGTTAGTTAGAGTATAAATAGGAGTTGGGTATGGAATATAAATAGGAGTCTGTTGGGAAGGAGAAGGGTGAAGAATTAAGGCTGCAATATTCCTTGAAAGAGAGGAAGGGCAAGGGGTTAGGGTTCTTATATTTTCTTTTACTGCTTTGAGATTGTAATTCCGTTGCAAATATCAATAAATAGAAACACTATATCAGTGTTCTATCAAATTGGTATCAGAGCCTGTCGAATCTGGGCAAGGAGAAAACCATGGTTAACACGCGATCGGAAGAGAGAATGGAAGCTTACGAACAGGAAATGTTGCTGATGAAGAAAGAAGTGAGTAAAATTCCAGCGATCGAAGAAAGCTTAACAACGATCAGTCATCAAACTGAAAAGACGCATCAAATGCTGATGATACTCATGGATTCCATTGCGAAAGAACGGACGACAACCAGTGAGAAGTTGGCAGACTACAGCGCACAAGAAACTGGATGCAGAAAAAGTAATGAAGGAGAAAGTTCGACAAGTAGGAGAGGTGAGAATGAAACAAAGGAGAGGAGGACTGAGGACGAAGAGGGTGCGAATGAGAGAGACAAATTTAAGAAGGTCGAAATGCCAGTATTCAATGGCGAGGATCCGGATTCGTGGTTGTTCCGCGCCGACCGGTACTTCCAAATTCACAAACTGAGTGATGCAGAGAAGGTTTTGGTGGCGACCATCAGTTTTGAAGGCCCAGCGTTAAACTGGTACCGAGCACAAGAAGAACGCGATAAGTTTACAGGATGGCACAATCTTAAGGAGAGATTTCTGGTGCGGTTTCGATCGTCGAGAGAAGGATCCATCTGTGGCAATTCTTAAGGATTAAACAGCAGACCACAGTGGAAGAATAATCGCAATGAGTTCGATAGGTTGATGGCACCACTCCTGACTTGCAAGATCGTGTGGTAGAGGAGACGTTTATGAATGGACTGTTTCCGTGGATCAAAGCTGAGGTAGTTTTTTGTAATCGGTTTGGTTTGGCCGAGATGATGCACGCAGCTCAACTCGTGGAGAACCGGGAGATCCTTCGCAGGGAGCGAACCTAAACGGTTATGCCACGGTAAATACCCCCCTCCAAACTCTTCAATCATCATAGAGTAGTGCAGCGATGAATAACAGTGAGAACCAGGGAAATACCATATTTCCAATGAGGACGGTGACATTAAGAACAACGGCTGGTGAATTTAAGAAAGAAGGCCCGACGAAGAGACTACCGGATGCAGAATTTCAAGCCCGAAAAGAGAAGGACTTTGCTTTCGCTGTATAAGAAAGTATTTTCATGGACATCGATGTAGAGGAAGGGAGCAAAGGGAACTAAGAATGTATGTGGTAAAGAGGATGAGGAATATGAAATTGTGGAGGAAGCGGAATGGGATGAGACAGAATTGAACTGTGTCGAGATAAATCCAGAAGATCAGCTATCGTTGAACTTTCCATAAATTCAGTGGTGGGGCTGACGAATCCCGGAACGATGAAGGTGAGAGGAAAGATTAAGGATAGAGAAGTAATTATCCTAATAGATTGTGGAGCAACCCATAACTTCATCTCGGACAAGGTGGTGCAGGAACTGAGTTTACCGACGAAGACTACCTCACACTATGGAGTGATTTTGGGCTCGGGTGCAGCGGTGAAGGGGAAAGGAATTTGTGAAGGCATCGAGCTAGAACTGGAGGGATGGAAAGTGGAAGCGAACTTCTTACCACTTGAGTTGGGAGGAGTAGATGGAGTACTAGGAATGCAGTGGTTGTATTCATTGGCGTGACGGAAGTGGATTGGAAAAACTTGACCATGACTTTTCTACACAACGGGAAGAAAGTGAAAATCAAAGGAGACCCCAGCTTAACCAAAGCCATGGTTGGCCTCAAGAAGATATGATTAAGTCATGGAAGGATTCTGACAAGGATTCTTAATTGAGTGCCGAACAATGGAGACAATGTACGAGCCCTCAGAAGATAATGGAATTGAGGAAATACTAACGGTGGACGAGGCAGTTTCAGTTGTCCTGAAGAAATTCGAAGATGTTTTTACATGGCCGGAGACTCTACCTCCACGAAGAAGTATTGAGCATCATATCTATTTGAAACAAGGAACTGACCCGGTAAATGTGAGGCCGTATCGCTATGGATACCAACAAAAGGCGGAGATGGAGAGATTGGTGGAAGAGATGCTGAGTTCAGGAGTTATTCGCCCAAGTAATAGCCCATATTCCAGCCTGGTTCTGTTAGTACGGAAGAAGGATGGAAGCTGGAGATTCTGCGTGGATTATAGAGTCTTAAACAACGTGACTATACCCGATAAGTTTCCCATTCCAGTTATTGAGGAGTATGAAGACTTTCAGAAGAAATTTCCGATTTTTACCTTGAGGACAAGGTGCATTTGGAAAGGGAATGTAATGATAGACCCCCAATTATACACCAATACAGTAGAAGGAAAAAGAAGAAGGTTAACCGCACGTGCTAGGAGAATAGCCTTAGTTTTAATATTGTTAGTAGATGCTCCATAATAAAATAATAGAGCATAAGTAGGAGTTTGTTATGGGAGAGAAAGTTAGTTAGAGTATAAATAGGAGTTGGGTATGGAATATAAATAGGAGTTTGTTGGGAGGGAGAAGGGTGAAGAATTAAGGCTGCAATATTCCTTGAAAGAGAGGAAGGGCAAGGGGTTAGGGTTCTTTATATTTTCTTTTACTGCTTTGAGATTGTAATTCCGTTGCAAATATCAATAAATAGAAACACTATATCAGTGTTCTATCACATTTCTAACACCAATTTTTCAATCTCTTCCTTTTGTACATGGCCATACTTATATGGTCTTACATTAATTGGTTTCTGATCGGCCACGGTCAGAATGCGATGGTCTATGGCTCTCCTTGGCGGTAAACCCGTGGGCAACCTAAAGACATCTGCATATTGCTCGAGCAATCGCTGAACCATGGGTAATCCTTCTTCCTTTCCCTTCAATTCAGCTTCTGTTTCCGATTCTCCTTCATAGTTTACTTCATAGTTTTCGAATTCCAAGAGGAATCCTTGGTCCCCGGATTGCCACGTTTTCTCGAAGGTTCTCAATGAACATTCTGACTTCGTTAGAGAAGGGTCACCTTTTAGGATTATTCTTCTACCCTTCATCCAAAACGTCATGGTTAGGGATGGCCAGTGAACCTTCATGGTTCCTGTCGAATCTAGCCATTGCATCCCAAGCACCAAGTCTACCGTTCCTAACTCTACCGCTAGGAAATCTGCTACGATTGTTAACTCTTTTAACTTCACCTTCACCCTCTTGCAAATCCCACTTCCTTCACATTGGTTGCCATTCCCAATGGTAACTCCAAAACGAGTTCCCGGATCGATGCTCAGCTGTAGTTCATCTACCAACACTTGGCTGATGAAGTTATTGGTCGCCCCCGCTGTCAATCAGAATAACTACTTCCCTTCCGTTCACATGTCCTTTTAATTTCATCGTCCCTTTTGATGTAACTCCCGTGATCAACCTCAATTCAATAGGGTTATCCATATTCAATTCCAGATGATTCAGTTCTATTACTTCGCTTGCCTCATCCTCTGTATCCTCTTCCCTTTTGTGGTCTTCTTCCTCATTTAGTATAAGGAGCATCAACTCTCTTTTTTCTCTCCCTTTACATCGATGGCCTGGGGCGTACTTTTCATTACATCTGAAACAAAGCCCCTTATCCAGCCTTGCTCTAAATTCCGTATCCGACAGCCGTTTAATTGGGGGATCTTTTTCTGGTAATCATTTTTCAATGGAATAGTTACCTGCTTCATCACAAACTCTGTCTTTTTACTTTCTGTCTTCTCATTTTTTCCTTGAAATTTGCTGCTGTTCTCATTCCTTTTGGGCTCAACTATATCCAACTCTTCCATCGCCAGTTTTAATGCTATATTCCTATCATTCACCAGCTGAGCTTCCTTCATACATTCCTCTAAAGTTTGAGGGTGTCTGCTGATTACTTCCGCTTGCAGTGAGGGTTCCAGACCCGTTAAAAACGCATCCAGCAGAACACTTTCTGCCATGTCCGGGAGGGGGGCTGAGTATGTAACAAACTTCTTAACGTACTCGCTGTATGAGCCTTCTTGCTTAATACGGATTAATCTTGCCCCCAAGCTCTGCTGTCCTGTATCATTAAAGAAATCAAACATCCTTTCCTTCAAGTCCTCCCAAGATTCCACCCTCTTTCTACGATTACTCCATCTAAACCAGTCTACCTCTTCCTGTCCAAAACTCACGACTGCTACTTTGACCTTCTCAGCTTCCGGTAAGTCATTTATATCAAAAAAATGTTCTGCTCGGTACGCCCAGGATTCAGGGTTCACCCCTGTAAACAGTGGCATTTCTAATTTTTTGTACTTACTTCGGTCTGCGCTGCTTCCACCCGACTCGACTGTGGTTCCGGCCTCTTCCAGTTTTCCCTTCAGTTTCAACCTGATGTCGTCCGTAGTCCCTGCTTCTTCTTTTTTCTTAGCACCATGGTTTTCTCTTAGCTCGTCTGTCATTCGATCCATCGATTTCTTCATTTCCAGCATCATCTCCTTCAGACTCATAATTTCCTTTTCAGTACCTTCTACCCGTTCTTCTATCTGTCTTTGAGCCATCAGACGCGTGATCACCCCCAGTGTGGAGGCTCTGATACCAATATGTAAGGATTCAACTTGCTTACTTCACTATTTCTCCCTTACAATGGCCAAAAACAGAGGTAGCCCTCTGCTATCTTTATTTATATATAGCCAAAATGAGTACAGAAAAACATAAAGATTCAAGAAAAACAAGGAATAATGAAGACAAACCCAGCTTCCTCTAGGGAAAGACTGGATATTCCTCTAGGCTAAGCAGCCGCCAACTTCAGGATAAAAATAAAACCTACCTCCCCTAGACCTAAAAAACCTATTTATATTCCTTCTCTCATCTTTCTCTTATTTCTGTGCCTGGGCCCCACCTGCACGATCTCCTCCTCTTTTTCCTTCCTCATTATTAATTTGTCCAATTACTTTTCTGCCCCTCCTTTGATATGTATGAATAATTGGAGGTCTTACACATTTCCATAAAGAAGCAAGAAAACAGCTAGCAGGCAGATCAAACTTCCTTAAATATTCAATTGGCCATTTTGCCTTTTTGGATTTAACATTCTGCATTTGTGTCGTTACCCTTAAATCTCCTCACAATCTCTTTGTTCTTCCAACAATCATTAAGAAAAATCACTGTAAGCCGAACCCCACGTATTCCCTGTGCTACCAAGTTTACTTCCAATTTCAAGAGTGCCTTGATCCTTTGATTTACTTCCAATTTTTGGAGGCTGGTTTCAGCACAGGTGTGGTTTCCTTTTTATCATCATCACCTGACAATCTTTTCACGTTTTTTCCAGAAATAGATTTAGCTGATCCCTTCTTTCTCTTGACCTCTGATTGTTTTAAAGAACTCCCCCCACTCTTGCTGGTTCCATCACCCTTCCTAACAGACTGCTTCAATGTCTTAGTTTCAAAATCACTTGTAGTGTCATTAGTTTACATTTACATTTACGTTGAAGATATAATATTACATTTACGTCATTAGTTTTTGGATGAATTGGTGATTTAACATGCTCTAGAGTGGATAGTTTAGGAGGTCTGTTAGACCACCATTGTTATTTTACTTATAATAGAAGAAAGGAAAGTAAGGCACGTTAGTAATCAACACAGTTACTTATTCAAAAGGATGACAGTTATCTAAAACAGGAAGTTAAATGGATGAGAGGGAGATGGGAAAGGGCAGGCAGTTTTTAGTAAAAGGAAGGGCCTGCCAGAATTGTTCTGGTTTTAATTGTAGTATTTTGAATTGTGTTTATTTCTGTTTTGGATTAGGAGGGTTTCTTTGCTTGTTGTTTGTAATTTCTCTGTAATTTTCTTTCTATTGCAACTTTAAGTCTCAAATATCAATATAATAGAAACAGTACATAAGTGTTCTATCAAGGTTGTATGTTCAGAAGTGTAGTAGATAGTTGGGGAAGTCCTATGTTCAAAAGTGAGTAGTTTAGGAGGGTCCTATGTTCAAAAGTTTGCTGGTGTGTATCTTTGTTGGCTCAACATGTTTTTAATTTATGATTGTTGTTGGTGGAGAGAGCGGAAGATGCCGGGGACAGTTTGGAGAAGATCAAGCGGCAGCTGGCCTCTGGGTCTGGTCGGAATTTGTTGCAGGGTCCCCTTCTAAAGCGATCTGAAACAGTAAACTAACGCATTGCAACTCTTTCTGTCTTTCCTGTTGATTTGAATTGATGGTTACTGCTTAATTGCGCTGCCTTTAGGAATTTGGCAAGCATGGAGGCTGTTTATTTGAGTCGGAAGCCCACTGCAAAATCTGTTTTGGAGTTTGTTCGATCTGTTCATGATGATACAAATTTGTTATGATCATATTGTATTTTGAAGTTTTGGGGTATTTTTCTTCCATTTCTTTTCTGCTTACGTTGTATTCTTTCTTACACGTATATTATTTTCTAATGGTCTTGTTGTGCAATGTCTTTCTTTTAAGTCATTGGCTACTTTGTAAAGAGAAAAACAAAGTGAACTATGTCATCGTTCTACTCTTTCTACCCCATTTCCGTAAAGAAGCAAGAAAACAGCTAACAGGCAAATCAATCTACTTAAACATTCAATTGGCCATTTAGTCTTTTGGGATTTAACATTCTGCCATTCTTGTCGTTGCCCTTAAATCTCCTCACAATCTCTTTGTTCTTCCAACAATCATTGAAAAAGATCCCTAGAATCGGAGCCCCTTTTCTCCACATCGGTCATAATTTTGTCCACTCTCCAAACAAAATCCTTTCAACCTTATTTTTCTTCACTACCCATTTCCAAAATTTTCATTTCCCTTGGAAAATCTTTGTCGATGTCGAAACTTGCGGCTGGGAACCGATAGTTCTCAATCATGTCCAGTGCTGTACCTCCCAATGGACGGCATGGATCAAGGGTTAAGGTGGATTTTTTTGTTATCGTTGGTTAGAATTCTTGTTCTGTTTTAGGACATAAATTCCAACACAAAGAATGTTTAAGTGTTAGCTTTCTCTACTCATAACCTACTCAAATATTAGAAAAAAGGACTTAACGACACAAATTGCATCCAAGTGTCCAGATGCAACACTATAGTGCCAAACAAACCTAACTAGTGTCCAAAATGTGCCTAAGATTTAAAGACAACCAAACGATGCTTAACTGTGAGCTTTTCCAATGCATAAGCTACCAAAAAGTGAAAAAAAGGTCTGAACAACCTAAAATCGCAACCAAGTGCCCAAATGCAACTACTATAGTGCCAAATAAACCTAAGTAGTGTCCAAAAGGTGCCTAAGCTTTAAGAAAACCAAAGAATGCTTAAATGTGAGCTTTCTAGACTCATAACCAACTAAAAAGTTAGAAAAAAGAATTTAACAACCCGGAATGACAACCAAATGCCAAGGTACAACAACTATAGTGCCAAACCAAGGTGCGTAAGCTGTAAAGGAAACAAAAGAATGCTTAAGTGTTAGCTTTCCCGACTCATAACCTAACAAAAGTTAGAAAAAAGGACTTAACAACCCGAAATTGCAACCAAGTGCCAAAGTGCAACAACTATGGTGCCAAAGAAACCTTATTAATGTCCAAAAGGTTCCTAAGGTTTAAAGACAGCAAAAAAAATGCTTAAGTGTGAGATTTTCCAAATCATAACTTTAAAAAATGTGAGAAAAAGGACTTAACGACCTGAAGTGGAAATCAAGTGTCCAAGTGCAACAGCTATAATGCCAAACCAACCTAGGTAGTGTCCAAAAGGTGCCTACGTTGTAAATGCAATCAAAGAATGCTTCAGTGTGAACTTTCTCTACTTATAACCTACCAAAATGTTAGAAAAAAGGACTTAACGACTCGAATTGCAACCAAGTGCCCAAGTGCAACAAATATAGTGCCAAACTAACCTAACTAGTGTCCAAAAGGTGCATAAGGCTTAAAATCAACCAAACAATGCTTAACTGTGAGCTTTTCCAACTCATAAGCTACGAAAAAATGAAAAAAAATGACTTAACAACCCGAAATGGCAACCAAGTGCCCAAATTCAATAACTATAGTGTCAAACCAACCTAACTACTATCCAAACGGTGTTAAGTTGTAAAGGCAACCATTGAATGCTTAAGTGTGAGCTTTCTTAACTCATAAGCTACCAAAAAATCACAAAAAAGGACTTGATGAACAAAAATTTCAACCAAGTGCGTAAGTTAAACAAATATGCTGTTAAAACAACCTAATTAGTGTCTAAAAGGTGACTAAGGTTTAAAGACAACCAAAGAATGCTTAAGTGTGAGCTTTCCCGACTCATAACCTACCGATAAGTCAGAAAAAATGATTTAACGACTCGAAATGGCAAGCATGTGCCCAAGAGCAACAAATAAAATGTCAAACATACCTAAGTAGTATCCAAAAGTTGCGTAAGCTATAAACGCAACCAAATAATATTTAAGTGTGAGCTTTCTCGACTCATAACAAACAAAAATGTAAAAAAAAAAAGACTTAACGACCCCAATTGGCAACCAAGTGCCTAAGTGAAACAACTATAGTGCGAAACATACCTAAGTAGTGTCCAAAAAGTGCCTAAGCTGTAAATGCAACCCAAGAACTTGTAAGTGTGAGCTTTGTCGACTCATATCCTACCAAAATATCTGAAAAAATAACTTAACGACCCGAAATGGCAACCAAGTGCGCATGTGCAATAATTATAGTGCCAAACAAACCTAAGTAGTTTAAAAAACGTGCCTATTATATAAACACAACCAAAGAATGCTTAAGTGTGAGCTTTCTCAACTCAAAATCTACCAAAATGTCAGAAAAAAGGACTTAACGACCCAAAATGAAAATAAGTGCACAAAAGCAACAACTATAGTGCCAGACCAACCCAAGTAGTGTCCAAAAGGTGCCTAAGGTTTAAAGACAAACCAAGAATGTTTAACTGTGAGCATTCCTGATATGGATCAAGAAATCATGATTGAATCAAATGAAGAAGTTGAGTAGATGCAATGCTTGGAAGTTGAAGAGTTATTTTGGGCAACTCAAAAGTCATAAATTTAAATGTTTAAGAAATAATGTTTATGTGTTTTTAGTTATTATGTTAGTTGAAAGGTTATCAAATTAAATGTTTTGACCTTTCATTTCATATTTTAATTAGTATAAATAGGGTTGTAATTTTTCCACATTTAAAAAGAAGAATTTGGGATGAAAGAAATCTGAAAATTCTAGAATGTAGAATTTTGTTCTTGTCTGTTGTGATAGAATGCACAAACATTTGAAGCATTCAAGTGAGAATTGATCTACCTTACTTGTGGAGTGTTTTGAAGATTAAGGATTGATGGGAGTTTCTAATTTTGTTCGATCCTTGGTTTCTTAGATCATCTAAGCAATTTGTATGTAGCCTATCTTAGGGGTTGAAATCAAATTGGTTTTGCGGCTAGTGGGGTTGTGTTCTTTGAGTCTTGTTGTTTAACATGATTCTTAGATCCAATGCCTAGGGGTTTCTTATCAATTTCCAACACATAACCTACCAAAAAGTGACCAAAAAGGACTTAAGGACCTTAAATGGAAACCAAGTGTGCAAGTGCATCAACTATAGTGCCAACCAACCTATGTAGTGTCCAAGAGGTGCTTAGGCTGTAAAGACTATCAAACAATGCTTAAGTGTGAGCTTTCTTAACTCATAAACTACCAAAAATTGAAAAACAAAGAAGGAATTAACGACCAAAAATGGTAAATAAGACAAGAACTATAGTGCTAAACCAACCTAAGTGGTGTGCAAAAGGCGTCTATAGTGCAAATCATGTCATTTTAATTGATCAATTCATAAGTTAGTCCTAGAAGTTTTATGGTATAGTGCTTGATTTGGCAATGCATAGGTAAAGAAACCATAGTGACTAAAGTTCACAAATCAAATGTATAGTATTGTGTTTGAAATGACTTTATAAGTGAATAAAAACACTAGGAAAAAGAAATTGAGTCATATAAGGGATCATCTAGCAAACAGGTTTTTGTCAAGTTCCAAATGTAGTAACACTACAACAAAAATTATCTACTACGACAGTTGTTTATATCACAAAATGGAGGGAGGAAAAAAAATTATCACAAAAAAAAAAACGCGCGGGAAAAGGCGAAACTTTTCGGATAATACTTTTCGCGACAGTTATTTGACGTCATAGTATTGTAATTGAAAAAAATTTTAGAGGCCTAGAACCACAAATGAAAGTCACGAATGAACCATCATCATTCTTCTTAAATCGCCACTAATCTTAAAAGTGCAAGCATTGTATATATGTTTAATTTTTAAAATAAAAAGAAAACAGTTCTAAAAAAGAAAATGGTTATCAATTCCTATCTGATGAGTTGTGGTAAAAATTATATCAATAAAATGAACAAGAAAAAAAGAAGTGTAAGGAAGGAAAAGTTGAATACCGTAGAACCAACGAATTTTGACCTAATCGGCTTAACTCTCCTACATTCTACAGGCTATTGTTGCTTCGGCCGTGAGTGAATATTTTCCTACGCAAGTTCTGATATCGAAGGAACCCAACGCATTCTGACCTAATTGGCTTAACTCTTCTACTTTCAACTAGCTATTGTTGCTTCGGCCAAGAGTGAAGAGTTACCTATACAAACTATCGATCCCGAAGGAACCCGACGCATTCTGACCTAACCACTTTAACTCTCCTACTTTCTACAGAAATTGATGCTTTGGCCAAGAGTAAAAAGTTCCCTATGTGAATTCTGATACGTAAAGAACTTGATACATTCCAACCTAACCAGCTTAACTCTCCTACTTTCTACCGGTTATTGTTGCTTCAGCCAAGAGTGAAGAGTTCTCTACGCAAGCTTTGATTCTGAAGGAACCTGACGTATTCTGACCTAACTAGCTTAACTATCCAACTTTCTACAGGCTATTGTTGCTTCAACCAAGAGTGAAGAGTTCCTTATGCAATTTAGGAACCCGATGCATTCTGACCTAACCGGCTTGACTTTCCTACTTTCTACGGCCTATTGTGGCTTCGGCGAAGTGAAAAGTTCTTTACGCAAGTTCTGAACTCAAAGGAACCCGATGGATTTTGACCTAACCCGCTTAACTCTCCTACTTTCTACCGGCTATAGTTACTACAACCAAAAGTGAAAAGTTCCCTACGCAAGTTTTGATCCCGTAGGAACCCGATGCATTGCGACCTAATCAACTTATCTCTCTAACTTTCTATGGGCTGTTATTGCTTCATCCAAGAGTGAAGAGTACCTAATGCACGTTCATGTCTCGAAGGAACCCGATGCACTCTGACCTAATCGATTTAACTCTCCTACTTTCTATGGGTTATTATGGCTTCGACAAAGATTGAAGAGTTCTCCACACAAGTTCTGATCTCGAAGGAACCCAACACATTCTGAACTAACCAGCTTAACTCTCCTACATGCTACGGGTTATTATGGCTTCGACCAAAGAGTGAAAAGTTCTCTACGCTAGTTTTGATCACGAAGGAACCCGATGCATTTTTGCCTAACCGACTTAACTCTCGTACTTTCTATGGGGTATTGTGGCTTTAGCCGAGAGTGAAGAGTTCCCGATAAAAGTTCTGATTCGGAAGGAACCTGACACACTTTGAGCTTTTCGGCTTAACTCTCCTACATTTTACGGGCTACTGTAGGTTCAGCCGAGAGTGAAGAGTTCACGAACAAGTTCTGATTCTAAAAGAACCCGATTCATTTTAATCAAACCAGCTTAACTCTTTTACTTTCTACGGGCTATTGTGGCTTCGGCCGAGAGTGAAGAGTTCCTCACACAAGTTCTAATCCCAAAGCAACTCGACGCATTCTAACCTAATCGGCTTAACTCTCCTACTTTCTACATGTTATTGTTGCTTCGACCATAAGTGAAGATTTCATTATGAAAGTTTTGATCCGGACGGAACCCTACGCACTCTGAGCTATCCGACTTAATTCTCCTACATTCTACAGGCTATTGTTGCTTGGTCGAGAGTGAAGAGTTCACCAACAAGTTCTGATCACGAAGGAACCAGACGCATTCTAACCTGATCGGCTTAACTCTCTTACTTTTTATGGGCTATTGTGGCTTCGGCCGTGAGTGAAGAGTTCCGGACACAAGTTCTGATCTCAAAGGAACTCTATACATTCTGACCTAATATGCTTAACTCTTCTACTTTTTATGGGCTATTGTTGCTTCGACCATGAGTGAAGATTTTCCTACGCAAGTTCTAATATCGAAAGAACCGAATGCATTTTGACCGAACTAGCTTAACTCTTCTACTTCCAACGACCTATTGTTGCCTCGACCAAGAGTTAAGAGTTCTATATGCAAGTTCTTATTCTGAAGGAACCCGATGCATTCTGACCCAACCGTCTTAACTCCCCTACTTTCTACGGGCTATTGTGGCTTCGACCAAGAGTGAAGAGTTCTCTAAGCAAGTTCTGATCCTAAAGGAACCCGACGCATTCTGACCTAACCGATTTAACTCTCCTACTTTCTACGGGCTATTGTGGGTTTAGTCGAGAGTGAAGAGTTGTTGATGAAAGTACTGATCTCGAGGGAACTAGATGCATTTTAACCTATTCGGCTTAACTCTCCTACTTTCTATGGTCTATTGTGGCTTCAACCGAGGGTGAAAAGTTCCCAACACAAGTTCTGATCTGGAAGGAACCCGACGCATTTTAACCTATTTTGCTTAGCTCTCATACTTTCTATGGGCTATTGTGGCTTCAGCTAAGAGGGAAGAGTTCCTGACACAAGTTATGATACCAAAGGAACTCGATGCATTCTAACCTAACCAGCTTAACTCTATTACTTTCTACGAGCTATTATTGCTTTCACCATGAGTGAAGATTTTCCTATGCAAGTTCTGATATCGAAAGAACCAAATGCATTCTGACCCAACTGGCTTAACTTTTCTACTTCCAACGAGCTATTGTTGCTTCGGCCAATAGTAAAGAGTTCCCTACGAAAATTCTGATTTCAAAGGAACTCGATGCATTCTGACCTAACCGTCTTAATTCTCTTACTTTCTACAGGCTATTTTTGCTTCCACCAAGAGTTAAGAGTTCCCTACGAAAGTATTGGTCCCGATGGAACCCAATGAATTATGATTTAACCACTTTAACTCTCCTACTTTCTATAGTATTGCTTCGGCCAAGAGGGAAGAGTTCCCTATGGAAATTCTGATATTGAAGGAACCTGACACATTTTGACCTAACCAGCTTAACTCTCCTACTTTCTACAAGTTATTGTTGCTTCGGCCAAGAAAGCATTCCCTACGCAAATTTTGATCCTGAAGGAACCCGACGCATTCCGACCTAACCGGCTTAACTCTCAACCTTTTTATGGGCTATTGTTGCTTCGACCAAGAGTTAAGAGTTCCCTATGCAAGTTCTAATATCGAAGGAACCAAATGCATTTTGACCTAACTGGCTTAACTCTCCTACTTTCTACAGGCTATTGTGGCTTTAGCCGAGAGTGAAGAGTTCCATGAAATTTCTGGTCAGGAAGGAACCCGATGCTTTTAACATATTCGGCTTAACTCTCCTACTTTCTATGGGCTATTGTGGCTTCAACTGAGAGTGAAGAGTTCCTGACACAAGTTCTGATCCCAAAGGAACTCGATGCAGTCTGACCTATCCGAGTTAATTCTCCTACTTCCTACGGGCTATTGTTGCGTCGACCATAAGTGAAGATTTCCCTACGCAAGTTCTTATATTGAAAGATCTAAACGCATTCTCACCTAACTGGCTTAACTCTTTTACTTCCAACGGGTTATTGAAGCTTCAACCAAGAGTGAAGAGTTCCCTACGAAAATTTTGATCCTGAAGGAAATCGACGCATTTCTGACCTAATTGGCTTAACTATCCGACTTTGTACAGGCTCTTTTTGCTTCAGCCAAGAGTTAAGGGTTCCTTACGCAAGTATGGATCCCGAAGGAACCCGACACATTCTGATCTAACCGCTTTAACTCTCCTACTTTCTATATGAAATTATTTCTTTGGCCAGGAGGGAAGAGTTCCCTACGAAAATTTTGATACGAAGTGAACCCGACGCATTCCGACCTAACCAGCTTAACTCTCCTACTTTCTACGGGCTATTGTTGCTTCAGCCAAAAGTGAAGAGTTCCCTAAGCAAATTTTGATTCCGAAGAAACCGATGCATACCGACCTAACCGGCTTAACTCCCCGACTTTCTATGCGTTATTGTTGCTTTGACTAAGAGTTAAGAGTTTCCTACGCAAGTTCTGATTCTCGAGGAACCCGATGCATTCTAACATAAATGGCTTAACTCCCGTACTTTCTACGGGCTATTGTGGCTTCGGCCGAGAGTGAAGAGTTGTCGAAGAAGTTATGATCCCAAAGAACCCGATGCATTTTAACCTAACCGGCTTAATTCTCCTACTTTCTACGAGCTATTGTGGCTTCAATCGAGAGTGAAGAGTTCCCGACACAAGTTCTGATCCCAAAGAAAGCCGACACATTCTGACCTAACCAGCTTAACTCTCCTACTTTCTACAGGTTATTGTTGCTTCGACCATGAGTGAAGATTTCCCTGTGCAAGTTCGGATATCTAAAGAACCAAACATGCATTCTGACCTAACTGGCTTAACTCTTCTACTTTCAACCGGCCATTGTTGCTTCGACCAAGAGTGAAGAGTTCCCTACGAAAATTTTGAACCCGAAGGAACTCGACACATTCTAAACTAATTGGCTTAAATCTTCGACTTTCTACGGGCTATTTTTGCTTCCACCAAGAGTTAAGAGTTCCCTACGCAAGTATTGATCCCGAAGGAACCCATCGCATTATGATCTAATCGCTTCAACTCACCTTCTTTCTACAGGAAATTGTTGCTTTCACCAAGAGTGAAGAGTTCCCTACGCAAATACTAATACGGAAGGAACCCGACGCATTTTGACCTGACCAACTTATCTTTCCTACTTTCTACAAGTTATTGTGGCTTCGGTCGAGAGTGAAGAGTTTCCTACGAAAGTTTGATCCTGAAAGAACCCAATGCATTATGACTTAATAGGCTTACCTCTCCTACTTTCTACCAGCTATTGTAGCTTCGACCGTGAGTGAAGAGTTCTGATGCAAGTTTTGATCCCAAACGAACCCGACGCATTCTAACCTAACAAGCTTAACTCTCCTACTTTCTACGGGCTATTGTAGCTTCAGGCAAGAGTGAAAAGTTCTCTACTTTCTATGGGCTTTTTATTATAAGTGTAAAGAAATAGGTGTATGAATTGGATGATGAACATTTTTTGAATTTTTTTTAAGCTTAAAAGGATATTTATGGAACTTTCAATAATTCATCAATATTTTTTAAACAGAACTTTTCAATAGTTGATGATTATTTTTTAAACAAAACTTTAGCGACTTTCATCTAAAACCAAAGACAATGGTATTTTTGAACCGTTTTCGAAAGTTTAAGGGCATCTTTCAACTTTTAAAAGGAGACTTTTTTGACACAAACCACTAGGGGTATTCTAACACTGACAACACTAACAACCCAGACTACCCATCCCAAATTTCGAGTATTATTACAAAATATGTTTTTTAACTTATGGATATGTTGAATTTTGATATTATGAAATTTTAGTAATTGATATGTGTGGTAAAAAAATTTAAGTGTTTAAGTTAATCAAGAATACACTCCATTTACAAGGAGTACAAGGAGTCCAAGTAGATATTAGTTGTGTTTGAAAAATTATGAAAAAAATGTCCTATTTTAAAAAAAAGTACAATCAAGTGAAATGTTACATAAACTTCACAACATAGTTAATAAGATAACACAATATTACAAGATTTTGTTTACACGTATACATACATATACTAGTGGTTAAAGTAAGATTAGATTTGAATGTATATTTAAACGAAAGTTATGCCATTCAACTAGAGTAATAAAATAACTAAAGAGCTCAATAAATTACAACAAATGTGATGGTACTTTGACACCAGAAGCTCAACCATTTGAAGGAAAGTTCCAAACAATGGATAAAAGGAAGCATACTAAAACACAAGTAAAACAAGAGGATTATTTTTATTGTCTTCCATTATCTGAGAGTGGAATGCAAACAAAGCAATGCAAAAGCACCATTCAAGACATCTGACTGATTTATACAAAGTGTAAATAAGACACCAATACAATGCTGAACATTCTCCAAAACAAGATGCAACATACACATCATTCATTTGGCTATTCAACGGGAATATGTCACGTTTTTTGCCATAATTATTCTTGTTTCATGTTTGCCCACGATGGCAGGACAAGACTTTTAGGTAAAGCAAATCCTGGTTTTCCAATGTCAAAAGGCCTTGGCCGCTTGCAGGTAATACTTAGTTTTCCATTTTTAACCTTAAGGTTGCACTTTATGTTTAAATTGTCCATCCGAACATCTTTTTTTTTCTTTTTCTTCTTTCCTTCGGGTAATAAAGAATAGTGACCTTGAAGAATTAAGAGAATTGGGGTCCGGCACCTTTGGCACTTTTTACCATGGAAAATGGAGGGGACTGATGTTGCTATAAAACGAATCAATGAGGTGTTTTGCTGGGAAACCTTCTAAACAAGATCGCAAGGTTGTTCATTTTAAGCAACTGGCTTTTCTTTTCTTTTGTTATTCGTGTATTTTTCTTTTTGTTCCTTGACTCAAGTCCTTTTTGTTGTTTTATATTGTACCAGTGAGAAGATTTTTAGAATGAAGCAATTAAGTTTGCTGATTTGCACCACCCAAATGTGGTACTTTTTATGGTGTCGTGCTTGATGGGCCTGGGAGATCTGTGGCCACAGTAACAGAATATATGGCCAATGGTTCGCTCAAAAATGCTTTGTTGAAGAATGAAAAGTAACAATTGTTCTCATTTTTCATACGTTTAATTTAATTTGTTAGAAGTTAGTTGCAGTATAATGTATCTTCACCCTTAGATTAAGCATAAATACAATTGATGCAGGAGTCTTGAAAAGTGGAAGCGCCTCTTGATTGCTATGGATGCGGCTTTTAGAATGGAACACCTGCACAGAAAGAATATTGTGCACTTTGATTTTGAAAGTGATAATCTACTGGTCAATCTTCGAGATCCTCATCACTCAATATGCAAGGTTTGTGTATTACTGATAATAGCAGAATCATCATTGTAGTGCATTCCATTTAGTTAAACTCTTGATTTGATTTTTAAACAAAACAGGATGATAACCAATTTTTATAGTTATTGTTGTAATTAACACAATTAATTGTCAAATAAAAAATGTATTTGACTATTAACATTTTTTTGTTTGACTAATTATAGTATGTTTTAAGAAGAAAATAAGCTTGGCTTGTCTTAGATATACGGGATAAAGTAATGTTTTTAACTAACAAATGCCTTAAACCAGCAATGGTCTCAATCTCCTCCCAAGACCTCTCAAAACCCTTACTCTCTAATCAAATGTTCCATTAAAAAAAATATAGTGAGATATTTCACAACCTTGATCGCATAAGACAACAATCTCTATTTCAAACCAAACTAACTCTAAAGGGCTCGACAAAAGTTGAAAATCAAGGTAGCAAACTGCGATCTCTAAAGGATACGATGTGATCTAAAGGAATGCTCCTGTGCTATAAATGCATGGGTGCAGTCCAAACACAAAGGAAGATTGTCCCTATATATAATAACTTTTTATAGGAAGTATTTTTGAAGTGTTAACTCATCTATTTCCAACGGGCTATTCCTACTTCGACCAAGAGTGAA
The DNA here is from genome assembly GCF_000004075.3 of Cucumis sativus. Classification (NCBI taxonomy): domain Eukaryota; kingdom Viridiplantae; phylum Streptophyta; class Magnoliopsida; order Cucurbitales; family Cucurbitaceae; genus Cucumis; species Cucumis sativus. Next base: position 7,035,610 of record NC_026661.2, on the reverse strand, counting down.
GAGTTCCTTACGAAAATTCTGATTCCGAAGGAACTCGACGCATTTTGACCTAACCGACTTAACTTTTTGAGTTTCTACATGTTATTTTTGCTTCCTCCAAGAGTTAAGAGTTTCCTACGCAAGTATTGATTCTGAAGGAACCCGACGCATTCTTATCTAACTGGTTTAACTCTTCTACTTTCTATTGGAAATTGTTGCTTCAACCAAGAGGGAAGAGTTTCCTACGCAAATTCTGATACCGAAGGAACCCGATGCATTCTGATCTAACCAGCTTTACTCTTCTACTTTCTACATGCTATTGTTGCTTCAGCCAAGAGTGAAGATTTCCCTACGCAACTTTTGATCCTGAACGAACCCGACGCATTCGGAGGTAGGGAGCTGATTCCTAAGAAGTTGGTTAGTGTTCTTGTTCTGATTTTTTTACCTTCAGTTAACTACGTTGTTTCTGAAGAAATTAAAGTTATGGGATGTGATGCATGTTGGTAGGGAGCTGAATCCTTTCTTAGGAACGTTTTGGTGAGCATGGAGGCTGTTTATTTGAGTCGGAAGCCCACTGCAAAATCTGTTTTGGAGTTTGGTCGATCTGTTCATGATGATACAAATTTGTTATGATCATATTGCATTTTGAAGTTTTGGGGTATTTTTCTTCCATTTCTTTTCTACTTCCAATTTCATTTTCAATTTCTGCTTATTTTTTATTCTTTCTTATGTATATTATTTTCTAATGGTCACAAGTTGTGCAATGTCTTTCTTTTAAGTCATTGGCTACTTTGTAAAGAGAAAAACAAAGTTAACTATATCATCATTCTACTCTTTCTACCCCATTTCCATAAAGAAGCAAGAAACCAGCTAACAGGCAGATCGAACTGGCTTAAAGACTCAATTGGCCATTTAGTCTTTCGAGATTTAACATTCTGTCATTGTTGTCGTTGCCCTTAAATCTCCTCACAATCTCTTTGTTCTTCCAACAATCATTAAGAAAAATCTGTGTAAACTGAACCCCATGTCTTCCCTTCTCTTCCCACCGGCGAGAATTTTTCCCACTCTCCACTGCAAAACCCATTTTGGAGCTTATTCGATCAGTTCATGTTGATACAAATTTTTCCGAATCGTAATGCATTTGTAACTTTTGGAGTATTTTTCTTCCTTCAGTTTGTTTTCTACTTTCACTTTCATTTTCAATTTCTGCGTATTTTTTATTCTTTTTTATGTATATTGCTTTCTAATGGTCATTTGTGGTGCAAATTCTTTCCTTTAAATCATTGGTTATTTTGTAAATAGAAAAACAAAGTGAACCATGTCATCGTTCTACTCTTTCTATAACATTTCCATAAGGTTTATTTTGCAGTTATCGTTGGTTAGAGTTGTTCTGTTTTTTTCTGCTCTGATTTCATTGCATTGTTTTGAAGAATTTAAAGTTATGGGTTGTGATGATCCTTTCTTAGAAACGGTTTGGCATTCCTAGAGACTGCTTATGTGAGTTGGAATCGCACTGTAAAATCCATTTTGGAGCTTGTTCGATCTTTTCATGGTGATACAAATTGGTTATGATCATATTGCACTTGGAACTTTGGGGGTATTTTTCTTCCTTCCATTTTTTTTTTCTACTTCCAATTTCATTTTCAATTTCTGCATATTTTTTATACTTTCTATTGTATATTGTTTTCTAATGGTCATTTGTGGTGCAATGTCTTTGATTTAAGTCAATGGTTATTTTGTACGTAGAGAAACAAAGTGAACTATGTCATCGTTCTACTCTTTCTACAACATTTCCATAAAGTAGCAAGAAAACAGCTAAAGATCAAACTGCCTAAAACATTCGATTGACCATTTAGTCTTTTGGGATTTAACATTCTGCCATTCTTGTGGTTACCCTTAAATCTCCTCACAAACCTCTTTGTTCTTCCAGCAATTATTAAGAAAAATCCCTGTAAACCGAACCCCATGTCTTCCCTTTTCTCCCACCGGCCAAAATTTTTCCTTCCATTATTTGTTATGATCATATTGCTTTTAGAACTTTTGGGGTATTTTTCTTCCTTCCATTTTTTCTACTTTCAACTTCATTTTTATTTTATGGATTCATCATTCAATTTCAGCAAACCCACTGCTTATGGTCAAAAGCAAATTTAAGTTGACAATGGTTAGAAGATATAATATTACATTTACTCATAAGTTTTTGGATGAATTTGGTGATTTAACATGGTCTAGAGTGAATAGTTTAGGAGGTCTGTTAGGCCACCATTGTTATTTACTTATAATAGAAGAAAGAAAAATAAGGCACTTTAGGAACCAACAATAGTTACTTAAAAAAGATGACAGTTATCTAAAACAGGAAGTTAAATGAACGAGAGGGAGATGGGAAAGGGCAGGCAGTTTTTAGTAAAAGGAAGGGCCTGCAATACTCCATGAGAGATAGGGGAAGCAGAAGGCTCATGATCCTTTTCTGGTTTTAATTGTAGTATTTTTAATTTTGTTTATTTGTGTTTTGGAGTAGGAGGGTTTCTTTGTTTGTTGTTTGTAATTTCTATGTAATTTTCTTTTTATTGTAACATTGAGTTTCAAATATCAATATAATAGAAACACCACATCTGTGTTCTATCAAGGTTGTATGTTCAAAAGTGAGTAGATAGTTGAGGAGGTCCTTATGTTCAAAAGTGAAGTGAATTCTAGGTGATACAATATAAAATTTATCTTAACCCATCAGCTTAAGCTTTTGGGTGATTAAATGGTTTAACAATAATATGATTCCAAAGTAGAAATCAAGTGGAGAGGACACAAAGGCTAGTATTTTAGGTAAAGGTGAAGAAAGGTTCTTTATTCAATTTCTAATGCTGGGCTGTAGAACATAATTATGGTTGAAGTTGTAATAGTACTCTACTTCATTTGTACAATGTACTCTACTTCATTTGTACAATGCCTTCTACTTCTATTGTACAATGTACTCTACTTCATTTGTACAATGCCTTCTACTTCTATTGTACAATGCATACTAATTAAGTTGAGTCAACATTGTTAAATAAAAAAAGCTGCTTGATGTTGGTTGAGTCAACAATCAATTCTTTACTGTAACTAATGTTGAAGTTGTGTTTGTATTCTGTGATGAACTAGATGGATGGGCGTGGGATTGACTCATTAGCAAGATTTTACCTGTATTTTGGATATACTCAAAAAGAAGAATTATCATTCCCAGCCAAAAAGTTGAAAGCATTTTGGTTTTCACCTCCCTCCATTTCTAATGCTGTTGATGATGGTGATGGAGTCAATGGACCTCTGCCAAGAGTGTTCATATCACAAATTCTCGTGGATTACTTGAGTAAATAAACTCAAGGTGCGTTTCACCAAATTCTCGATATGCAAAAATTTGAATATATTTTTTTCCTGAAATTTGGCTACAATCTGTATCTTGGTGCTGCAGTAAGTGTATTGTTTTTTTTAAAACACAAACTACTAGCATTTTTATTATTGAACTGATGAACAAAAATTCAGACAAACTAATCATTTACCTCATTTTTCCCTCCTCTCAAAATACATCATGGAAAGAATAAAACAAACACAAAATCAATAACATGAGGCAAACCACAGTTTGAACCATGCACAATGCTCTCTCTTTCTAGACTTTTAATGCACGGTCATTCTGTTTTCCGGCACTGGTTGTAAAGCAGTTCTCACTTTCACGCCACCTCCAACAACTTTTGTGTTGATGTTATTATTTTCCATCTTCTTATGGTTAAGTTGGAGTTTTTCCTTGAACAACTTCCTCAGCTGCCTTAGGCTAGTATTATCATTCTTCACCACTAACTGAATGAACTTTGCTTTGTTCTGTTCTTTTTCAGCTTCTTCTTCCTCAGCATCTGGGTTGTCCATTAGCAAACTAATGGTTTGTTCTTCAACGGGAGATTTGGCTTCTATTGTTGGCCTAGGGAATTGGTTTGCCAATGATTGAACTGCATTGTTGTTGGAGGATGTGATAGTGATTTCCACCAAAGCTTCCTCACATTGAACAATGGCATTTGGGATTTCTGGTTGTGAGTCGATAGCTTCGACAATTATGTCTTTAGGAAGAGTTTCTTCTTCCATTTTCCATTGGATCTTGACATCAACCAAATCATCAGAAACATTCTCGGGGAACTCCTCCGTGGACTTATTGATAATTGTATCATCTTCTTCAGCTTGAACGGAACTTTTCTCCATTTTTGTTTCCTTCTTGTCTCCTTCAATGTCAGCATCTGATGCTACATTTCCGGTTGTGGGATCTGATCATTTTCATCTTGATCGTCTTTCACTTCCAAAGATTCTTCATCACTGCTCAAGGCATCATCTCCATCAACTTCAGTTTCTTCTTCCACATTTTCGTGGGGAAGAGACAGTTCTTCAGCAGAGTTATTCACGTGTGTTTTCTTCTTCAACATCTTCTTCAATTTTATGTTCCAATTCACAGGTAGACTCATTTTGTTGAGATTCAAATTCCATACCAAATTCTTCTGCAATGCTCGATTTGTGAACTTCAGTAACATCCAAGTCTTCAGTAGGCAGAGAAGATTTGTCAGATTCATTGATTTCCTCAGCAGAAATCTCCACAAAATCATCATCTTTCGAAACTTCATTTACTTTTTCATCTTCAGAGAAGCATTGCACATCCGAGTTAGCATGAGGTGCCTCTGTTTTAGAATCATCACACGCTCTTTGCACTAATTACATTTTCATCAAAAGATTTTAACAGATCATCAAGAACCATTTCTGGTTCCTTCTCTGAGAGTGCAGTAAGTGTATTGTTAGCAATGTAGTAGGCATAAGGTAGGAACATGATGCATTTTGTGTTTTATCCATCTAAGTTTTTGGTTTATGCAACAAAACCTTAGCTTGAATTACAACTTCATATCATTTTTCCTACTGCATTCAGGACATAATCAGAAGATACACTGAATGTTCTTGCATTGGGAAGAAGCATGCTGCTTTGGCTGGTTCTTTGGGTTCCTTCACATGGGAAAAGCCTTCACATTCAGAGTTTGAGCAATTAGCAAGGCTATTATTCTCCCATGACTCTGAAACTTATGTTATTTAGTTCACCATATTATCGTCGATAATGAACCAAATTTCATTTCTGAATTGCGATTTGACCAAGAATTTGAAAACAAAAATGCATATTGTTTTCTTTTTTATTCTTTTCTATTGCGTATCATTTTCTATTGGTCATTTGTTGTGCAATGTCTTCTTCTTAAGTCATTGGTTACTTTGTAAAGAGAAAAACAAAGTGATTTATTTCATCGTTCTACTCTTTCTACAACATTTCCGTACAAAAACAAGAACACTGCTAACAGGTAGATCAAACTTCGCTAAAATTCGTTTCCCTTCTTGGAAGATATTCGTCCATGCCTAAACCTGCAGCTGGAAACTGATTGTTCTCGATCATGTCCAGTGTGAACCCCCAAATGGATTGGAAGGATCAAGGGTGAAGGTTTATTTTCTTCTTATCGTTGGTTAGAGTTTTTCTTTCGTTTTCTTCTGCTTTGAGTCAATTCCATTGTTTTTTAAGAATTTAAAGTTATGGGTGTGATGATCCTTTGTTAGGAACGTTTTGGCAAGACTGGAGACTGCTTATCTGAGTCGGAATCCCACTGCAAAATCATTTTGGAGCTTATTCGATCAGTTCATGTTGATACAAATTTCTCTTGATCGTAATGCATTTGGAACTTTTGGAGTATTTTTCTTCCTTCCATTTATTTTCAACTTTCAATTTCATTTTCAATTTCTGCGTATTTTTTATTCTTTCTTATGTATATTGTTTTCTAATGGTCATTTGTGGTGCAAATTCTTTCCTTTTAAGTCAATGGTTATTTTGTAAATAGAAAAACAAAGTGAACCATGTCATCGTTCTACTCTTTCTACAACATTTCCATAAAGAAGCAAGAAAACAATAGTCTTTTGTGATTTAACATTTTGCCATTCGTGGCGATACCCTTAAATCTCCTCACAATCTCTTTGTTCTTCCAACAATCATTAAGAAAAATCCCTCGAATCTGAACCCCATGTCTTTTCTTTTCTCCTCACCAGCTAGAATTTTGCCCACTCTCCAAACAAAATCTTTTCAACCTTATTTTTCTTTACTACCCATTTCCAAAAATTTGATTTCCCTCCTCGAAAAATCATCGTCCATGCAGAAACCTGCGGCTGGGAGCTGATTGTTCTCGATCAAGTCCAGTGCTGAACCCCCAAATGGATTGCAAGGATCAAAGGTTAAGGTTTATTTTTTTGTTATCGTTGGTTAGAGTTTTTGTCTTTTTTTTTTCTGCTTTGAGTTAATTTCATTGTTTTTGAAGAATTTAAAGTTGTGGGTTGTGCTGATTCTTTCTTAGGAACGTTTTGGAAAACCTGGAGACTGCAAATCTGAGACGAAATTCTACTCAAAATCCGTTTTGGAGCTTGTTCTATCTGTTCATGGTGAATCAAGTCCGTTTTGTTCTGCTTGCACTTTCATTTTGAATTTTTGCATATTTTTTTCTTTTCGATGTATATTGTTTTCTAATGGGCATTTAGTGTGCAATGTCTTTCTTTTAAGTCATTGGTTACTTTGTAAAGAGAAAAAAAAGTGAATTATGTCCTTGTTCTACTCTTTCTACAACATTTACATAAAAAAGCAAAAAAACTGCTAAAACAGGCAAATCAAACTTCCTTAAGCATTCAATTGGCCATTTAGTCTTTTGGGATTTAACATTCTTCCATTCTTTTTGTTACCCTTAAATCTCTTTGTTCTTCCAACAATCATTAAGAAAAATCATTGTAAACCGAACCCCATGTGTTTCATTTTTCTCCTCATCGGCCAGGATTTTGTTTGGGGAGTTGACAAAATTCTGGCCGATGAGGAGAAAAATGAAACACATGGGGTTCGGTTTACAATTTTGTCAACTCCCCAAACAAAATTCTTTCAACCTTATTTTTCTTCACTACCAATTTCCAAAATCTTCATTTCCCTCGGAGAATCTTTGTCGATGCCGAAACTTGCGGCTGGGAACCAATAGTTCTCAATCATGTCCAATGTTGAACCTCCCATTGGACGACAATGATTAAGGGTTAAGGTGGATTTTTTTGTTATCGTTGGTTAGAATTCTTGTTGTGTTTTTTCTGCCTTGATTTAATTCCATTGTTTTTGAAGAATTTAAAGTTATAGGTTTGTGATGCATGTTGATGGGAAGCTGAATCCTTTGTTCGGAAAGTTTTGGTCAACATGGATGCAATTTGTTGGAGTCAGAATCCCATTGCAAAATCTGTTTTGGGGATTGTTCAATTTGTTCATGATGATACAACTTGTTATGTTCACATTGCATTTATAACTGTTGGGGTATTTTTCTTCCTTCCATTTTTTTTCTACTTCCAATTTCATTTTCAATTTCTGGATTGAGCATTCAATTTCAAGAAACCCATTGCATATTTGTCAAAAGAAAATTTCAGTTGGCAAGTGTTTTGGAACATCAGGAAAAAATAATTGTATAGTTTATAAGTTCGGGTAATTTTGAGGTAGTTGTCCGGTAATGAATTTTTCTAAATTACCTTGACTCTACCTTAATATAGGACGTGTGTGTCTTCTAATTTCACTTTAGTTGGGCCTTTCTTTTTACTGGATCTTATTTTGTATTGGTCATTCGTTGTGCAAGCCTGGAGCCCTTCTATGAGTCGGAATCCCACTACAAAATTCGTTATAGAGCTTGTTCGATTTGTTCACAGTGAGACATGTTTGTTATGATCATATTGCATTTAGAACTTTTGGGGTATTTTTCTTCCTTCCATTTTTTTCCTACTTCCAATTTCATTTTTAATTTCTGCATTTTTTTTATTGTTTCTTGAGTATATTGTTTTCTATTGGTCATTTGTTGTTCAATGTCTTTCTTTTAAGTCATTGGTTACTTTGTAAAGAGAGAAACAAAGTGAACCATGTCATCGTTCTACTCTTTGTACAACATATCCATAAAGAAGCAAGAAAATTGCATATAGCCATACCAAACGTACAATTCAATTCCCATTCCTCTGTCTTTTCCCTAGCTTGAAAGAGAATTTCTTTCTTCCTTCTTCCTCTCAATTGGCCATTTAGTCTTTTCGGGGATTTAACATTCTGCCATTGTCGTTGCCGTTAAACCTTCTCACAATCTCTTTGTTCTTCCAACAATCATTAAGAAAAATCTGTGTAAACTAAACCCCATTTCTTCCATTCTCTTTCCACTGGCTAGAGTTTTTCCCACTCACCAAACAAAATCCTCTCAACCTTATTTTTCTTCACTACCCATTTCCAAAATTTTCATTTACTTGGAAATTCTTTGTCGATGTCGAAACCTGCAGCTCGGAATCGATTGTTCTCGATCATGTCCCGTTCTGAACCTCCCAATGGACTGCAAGGATCAAGGCTTAAGGTTTATTTTTTTGTTATTGTTGGTTAGATTTCTTGTTTTGTTTTGTTCTGCTTTAAGTTAATTGCATTGTGTTTGAAGAATTTAAAGTTATGGGTGAGATGATCCTTTCTTAGGAACGTTTTGGTATGGATTGATGTGGCAATATGGATTGATGTATCTTTTTCAAGTAAAAAATAATTAAAAGCTGATAAATACACAACATAAATTAATTACAACGTAGAAACAAAATAATTACAGTTGAAGAATGTGGATATTTTGGTATTTTATAAAATACCGTGCACGTGCAAAAAATACTATTTGCTAAAATTCAAAAGAAAAAGTAGTTTGTCATTTTTCAAAATGATCCATAAAAATGTTGTTATATCTCTTATGACAAAGAGTGTGAATCTACTAGTCCATATTCGACTTGTTTTTTTGTTGGTAAAATTGGATAAGACCGCATTATATTGAAATAAATACACTAATGACATTTTAAAACCAATAGTGATAGAAATTATAATTTAATTAATGTTCTTAAGTCAAATAAACATGGTTTAAAAGTCTTTATAAACACAATTAGTGTAATTGTTTTTAATTTTAATTCATTTACACATCTTTGTGCGTGTGTGAGTTTGTGTGGGTGCGTGCGCATGCGCATGTGCGTGTATGTGTGTGCGTTTGTGCGTATGTTCGTGTGTGGCTGTCGCGCGTGTGTACGTGTGTGTACACGTGCGTACATGTGTGTGTGCACATGTTTGCGTGTATGCACATTTTGTGCGTGTGCATGTGTGGGTGGGTGTGCACATGTGCTTGTGTGCAAACAAGTTGATATTTTTTAATGTAGACTTTCTCCTAGTTTTAAAATAATAATTTAGTTATCTTTATATTCAAACTATTAATGTTATTTTGAGATAAAGATGGTGAACAAGTTGATACTTTTTAGTTTTGAAATTCAATTAAGATTATTTCAATACAAAATCTATCGTTGCGATTTTAAAATTCTGAAAAATAATAATTTTGTTATTTTGAAATTCAATTTGGTTATTTTAAAATTCAAATTCAATTAGGTTATTTTGAAAATAGTAAGATTGTATAAAGTTATAAAAACTTGAACTTAGTTGAGTCTCGAGATATTAAGAAAAAAGTTATGACATGGGTTGATGTATCTTTTTCAGGTAAAAAATAATTAAAAGCTGATAAATGCATAACATAAATATATTACAACGTAGAAACGGAATAATTACAGTTGGAGAAAGTGGATATTTTGATATTTTATAAATTACCATGCACGTGCAATAAGGCTATATGTTAAAATTTAAAAAAAAAATAGTTTTGCCATTTTTTAAATTGACCCATAAAAACGTTGTTATATCTCTTATGAATAGTGTGAATCTACTAGTCCATATTCGACTTGTTTTTTTTTTTTTTTGTAAAATTGGATAAAATCGCATTAATTGAAATAATCACACTAATGACACTTTTCAACCAATATTGATAAAAATTATAATTTAATTAATGTTATTAAGTCAAATGAACATGATTTAAAAGTCTTTTTAAACACAAGTAATGTAATTGTTTCTTATCTTTAATTCATTTACGCAGTTTTGTGCATTTGTGCGTGTGGGTGTGTGGGTATGCGTGTGGGTGTGAGTGTGCGTTCGTGCGTGTGTGTATGCGTGCGAGTGTGTGTGCGTGCAGGTGTACGTTTGTGCACATTTGTGCATGTGGGTGGGTGTGTGTATGCGTGTGTGCATTCGTGTTTGTGTGCTGATGTGCACACGTGTGTGTGTGTCTGTATGTGTGCTTATGTGTGTCTGTGTGTGTGCGGACGCGTATGTGCTTGTGCGTGGGTGTGTCGGTGTGTGTGCGCTCATACGTGCGTGTGTACGTGTGTGCGCGTTTGCCCGTGTCCGTGTGTGCTTGTGTGTGAACAAGTTGATATATTTTAATGTTGAGTTTCTCTCAATTTTAAAATAATAATTTTATTATCTTGATATTCAAGTCATTAATGTTATTTTGAGATAAAAGATAGCGAACAAGTTGATATTTTTTAATTTTGAAATTCAATTTAGGTTATTTTAATACAAAATCTATATGAGATTTTGAAATTTTGAAAAATAATAATTCTGTTATTTTGAAATTCAATTTGGTTGTTTTGAAATTTCAATTCCATTAGGTTATTTTGAAAATTGTAAGATTGAGTGAATTTATGAAAATCTTGAATCAATTACTTGAGTCTCGAGATATTAAGAAAAAATTTATGATATAGGTTTATGTATCTTTTTCAGATAAAAAAATAATTAAAAGTTGATAAATGCATAACATAAACTAATTACAAAGTAGAAACAAAATAATTACAGTTGGAGAAGATGAATATTTTGGTATTTTAGAAAATACCATGCACGTGATAGAATGCTATTTGCTAAAATTCAAAAGAAAAAGTAGTTTTGTCATTTTTAAAATGACCCATAAAAACGTTGCTATATCTCTTATGACAAAGAGTGTGGATCTACTTCCATATTCGACTTGTTTTTTGTTGGTAAAATTGGATAAAACTCCATTATATTAAATAATTACACTAATGACACTTTTCAACCAATATTGATAAAAATTGTTATTTAATTAATGTTATTAAGTCAAATGAATATGGTTTAAAAGTTTTTCTATACACAATTAATTTAATTATTTTTTAATTTTAATTCATTTACACATCTTTATACATATGTGTGTGTGTGCGCGTGTGTGTGTAGGTAAGTGTGGATGGGTGTGCGTGTGCAAAAGTGCGTGCGTGCGCGCGTGTGCGAGTGTGCTTGCGTGCATGTGTATGTGTGCGTTCGTGCGTGTGCGCGTGTGCGAACATGTTGATATTTTTTAGTGATGAGATTCTTCCAATTTTAAAATAATAATTTCGTTATCTTGATGTTTAAGCCATTAATGTTATTTTGAGATAAAAATAGCGAACAAGTCGATATTTTTTAATTTTGAATTCAATTAAGGTTATTTTGATACAAAATCTATGTTGAGATTCTCAAATTCTGAAAAATAATAATTTGGTTATTTTGAAATTTAAATTCAATTGGGTTATTTTGAAATTAGTAAGATTGAATAAAGTTATTAAAATATTGAATCAATTAGTTGAGTCCCAAGATATTAAAAAAAAGTTGCAATATGGATTGATGTATATTTTTCAAGTAAAAATTAATTAAAAGCTGATAAATGACATAAATTAATTACAACGTAGAAACTAAATAATTACAGTTGGAGAAGGTGGATATTTTGTAAAATACCATGCACGTGCAAAAAATGTTATTTGCTTTAATTCAAAAGAAAAAATCGTTTTTCTATTTTTTAAAATAACCCATAGAAAAGTTGTTATATCTCTTAGGACAAAAGAGTGTGGATCTACAGGTCCATATTCGACTTATTTTTGTTGGTAAAATTGCATAAAACCGCATTATATTGAAATAATGACACTCTTAAACCAATATTGATAGAAATTATAATTTAATTAATGTTTTTAAGTCAAATGAACATGATTTTTACTCCTAAACATAATTATTGTAATTGTTTTTTAATCTTAATTCATTTACACATCTTTGTGCATATGTGTGCGTGCGCGTGTGCGTGTGGGTGAGTGTGCGTGTACGCTAGCGTGTGCATGTGTATGCGCGTGTCCGTGTGTGCGCATGTGCACGTGTGTGTGTGTCTATGTGTGCGTGCGTGCCCATAGAAAGTATTATGTGTGAAATTATTTGATTTGTGGAAGTTAAGTGCGTTGGAATGATATGTGGTTAATTCTGAAATTTGAAATCATTTTGTTAAAGTGGTAATTTTTGGATTGATTGGTTGGTAAATTAAATTTGTAAAGTTGAAAGTATTATGAGTAATTATTGTTTATGGGTATAAGCAAAGTTATAGACGAATAAGAATAATTATATTATGGGATAATATAATTATTAAGGAAACGAGAGAAGTTATTGATGATGGATTGAGTTAGTAATGAAGAAAGAGAAAAATTAATTGAAATAGAAAAAAATGAGTTCGTTGGGGAAATTAAATAATGATAATAAAGATAATGACAATAATAATAATAATACTTATTATTATTGTATATATTAAATAAGTCTCTCTCGTATTTCGTGCTCATCTTCTCCACCCCACTCTTTCTTCTTCACCATTTAACCCTAGAGTAGCTGTCGCCCCCCTCCAGCCATCATCGAATGCAGCACTCCGGTGAGAGAGTCCCTGTCACAGTCGCATAGTCGAAGCGTCACGGTCACGAAGCACAACCGTTCGTTTCTCTCCAGCCGTGTCGACGCGTGTTGCATCGAACCGTCGAACGACCCCTGTCTTCCTCTGTGCGTTCCTCCTCCACATCATCGGTCAGAACCCTCTCTTCCGTCGAAACCATCACCCGTCGTTGCCTCCACTCGCACAGCACCGCCGGACATCATCATGATTGACAGTGAAGGATGCAAGCTGTGAAAGTTTTCTTTTTGCGAGCCACATGTCAAGTCGTGTTAGTTCGAGTCGTATTCCTTCACCGAGCCTCGTGAGTCATCTCTGTGGATCCGAGCCGTTTCGTGTAAGCCATACGCGAGCCACGCGCAACCGAGCCATTCCTGTGTGAGTCGTATGCCAGCCGTGAGTCTCAAGACTCGAGCTGAAGCGTTGTTAGTCGAGCCACCTTCAGTTTTAGCCGTCTGCAACATATTTAAGCCCTTGGTGAGTTTTTGCTTAATTCTCGTTGGTTTGGTACACCCAAATAATTATTGTTTTGGGTCTAAAATGAGTTAGCACTGGAATGAGTTGAATTATGTTGTTTGAGATGGTCGTATAAATAGTTACTTTGAAAACCTATTATGATTTAGATATAGTATTATTTGTTGAGGCATGCTATAATCAAATATGTTACTTTTGAGTTATGTGTAATTGAGCTAAGATGTTGATCTTATGATAAACATGTATAGGCTATAGTGTTCTGTTAGTTTTGCCTATTAGAGTTGTACCGTATGGGGGTCCATCAGGGTCACCACCTATGTATGCATGTGTGACTTGTTTGAGATGTGATTCGACGGGATCACTTACAGTCTGACTCTCCTATAGGATGATTCCTTCGGGTTCACCGAGAGCCTAGATGTGTCCCTACGGAACCACTTGATAGTATGCGTTCGGGAGCGCAATAGTATGCGGTACCATGTTACAGGACTCTAACGAAAGGTTAACAGACACATAGTGAGACCACTATGGGTCTCTTACTAAGTATAAATTTATACTCACTCTTTTAAATGTTTAATTTCAGGTAAGGGTAGAGGCAAGGGCATAATAGCGAATGATAAGAAGTGATCATGATCGCCATAGGAAACAATTCAGTTTTCTTCCGCATTTATATTTCAATAGTTATATTTTCATAGGTTTATTTCAGAACTCTGGTTCAATTACTTTAAGTATTTCTTCTATTTTTGGGCCCAAACTGGTATTTTGATCAGTTATTTTAACTACTTATTATTTAAAGTTTTTCCTCAAATTTTAATTTATTTTCTATATTATTAAAAAAATCTATATTTACTTAAATAGTAATGACCTCAACCTTCTAGAAAAGTTGGGGCGTTACAATTAAAACTAAGTTACCTAGGTCATCCTAATGAATAGAAACCTACTAGTAAACAGAGTTTCATCTAGTAGTTATTATTTTGCCGTCTGATCTTATGTAAACTTATTGCATAAGATACCGTCACTCGTATGTCAACTACACAAACGCGGAATCATTGTGTTTGTATCAAATACAAAGTGAGCCATATTCATAGTGTTACCAGGATTAGGTATTCAGCCTTATCCTTGTACTATAGAACCTTTAAGCTGATCTTGAACCTTTATCCCTGTATGTCTCTACATACTGTTTAAGATTCATTAAACAACTTAGGATGTTAGTTTGTTTGATTTGAGTTATTAAGACAACTAATATTATAACCAATAACAATTATTACAATAATAACATGTTATTAACAACGATTAATGGATTATATTTACAATCTACGAGTTTTAGGACATAAATCCCAACATAAACGATCTTTTATTTAGTCTAAACAATATTGTACCAAATCTAAACGATCCATTAGTAACAGTGGTCTATGTCTGTTTATCTGGGATAGACAACTGATGATTTAGATATTGATACATTATCATTTAAATCATGTACTAATATCATTTAGATCTTGTACCAAGAAGCAAAAAAAAGATGAGAGATGAAGAAGGAAGAATTTTGAAAAAGTGAAGAAATCACAGACAAGAAGAAGTGAGAATATGAAAGAGAAGTAATAATATGAAGAAATTAATAATACGAAGAAGAGAAGAATAAATTGCAAAGAAGAAGAAAAAGAAGTGAAGTGAAGAATGGTTTCACAATGCGCAAAAATAATGACAAAGGGAAAATCTGAAATTTATAAAAAAAAATAATGGTGGCTTCATGTGCTTTAATTTTTTGTTACATGCGACGTAAATATTTTTGGGTTTTGCTACATTTATGTGTATTATTCATGATTTAATTTAATTAATTACTTTTCCAATTAATTAATTACTAAGTTAAGCATCACATATTTAACTTAATCTAGAATTTGAATTATCTTCAATTGTATCTCGTGTACGATCGGTATGGGAATCCTCAAGAGGGTGAATAGGGTTTTTACAAATTAATGAAACAAGTGGGCCAAATTAAATAAATTAACAAACTTTTTGCTAATAAATAATGTAATCAATAATCTCATACAAATGCATGCACATCAAAATAACTTATAAGGTGACGTTAACAAATTCAAACATCCATTTTAATGTTTATAACAAGAAAATTGGTAACACAAATATGCAAAGATAAACTTAAACCAACCTAAATAGAGAAGTGAGCAATTAATCTCAAGAACAAAAGTTGCAATTAATTTCAAACACTAAAATTTGATAACAAATTAATTGCAAAATTAAATAGTTGAGAGATAAAGAAATTAACATCGGAATTTTATAGTGGCTCGGCACAACCGACCTACATCCACTTTTCAAGCTCCTCTTGGTTATTTCACTCAAACTTGACTCTTTCGATGGCTTAGAGTAGTCCATACAACGTTCCTTTTTTCAAGTGTAAGAACAAGCTCAATCATTTCCACGGTTTAGGATCAAACCATTACGACCACTCTTTTTAGAGATCAAGAGAAATCCTTTAAAATGAATTAGAAATGAAGCACGATATGAGAAAATCCTCTAAATTAGTAGATTTACAAATTTGTAGTACTCAACAATTAAATCCCCAATACAATAAACTAGGACATCCCCATACCCATTACACATCTCCCACTTGTCCTAGATTACCTAATGTACAAAACTCACAGATCTAGACTCTCTAGATGAGCCTCGAACACTTTAGCCGTGAGAGTCTTTGTAAATGGATCAGCAATGTTATGCTCCAAAGCGATCTTGGTGACTATCACTTCACTTTGTTGCACAATCTCTTGTATCAGATGATATTTTCTCTCTATATGTTTTCCTCATTTGTGGCTATGAGGTTCCTTATAATTGGTCACTGCCCAATTGATATCAAAATATAAAGTGATGGGCATGTTCATATTTGGAACAACTTCCAAATCTTGCAGAAACTTCCTTAGCCAAATTGCTTCTATTGTTGCTTCACAAGCAACGACGTACTCAACCTTTATAGTAGAGTCTACAATGCATCCTTGCTTGATGCTATGACATGCTACTGTTCTCCCGTTTAGGGTGAACACTAATCCCACTAGATTTCCTAGAATCCTTATCTGTTTAGAAATCAGGATTAAATCCCTAGCTTCATACACAAGCATGTAGTTTCTCATTCTCCTAAGATACTTAAGAATAATTTTAACCGTCGTCTAGTGGTCTAACCCTAAGTTGGACTGATATCTACTGACTATTCCCACTACATAATAAATGTCTAACCTAGTGCAGAACATAACATAAATTAAGCTACCCACAACTAAGGCATATGGAATATGTCTCATATCTTCTCAACTTCTTGAGGTGTCTTAGGACATTGTTCCTTAGACAAGTAAACCTCGTGCTTGAAAGGTAATAAATCCTTCTTAGAGTTTGCATCGAATATCGAACCAATATTTTGTCGATATAGGTTGCCTGAGACAGTGCTAGCATTTTGTTCTTACGATCCCTTATGATTTGGATCCCAAGAACAAATTGTGCCTCTCCCAAATCTTTCATTTAGAATTGGACTGGTAGCCAAGTTTTAACGTTAGTTAGGTATCCTACATCATTTCCAGTGAGAAGGATATCGTCCACATAAAGTACTAAGAAAGCTACTTTATCTTTGTTGATTTTCTTGTATACACAAGGCTCATCAACATTTTGGTCAAAACCGTAAGATTTGATCGCAATATCAAATCTAATGTTCCAAGATCTAGATGTTTATTTCAACCCATAAATGGATCGATTCAGCTTGTAAACTTTTTGTTTCTAACCTTGGGTTATGAACCCCTCAGGCTGAGACATAAAGATACTATCTTCAAGATTGCCACTTAGAAAAGCAGTATTAACATCCATTTGTCATATTTCATAATCATAAAAAGTGACTATGGACAAGAGAATCCTTATAGACTTTAACATAGCAACAGAGAAAAAGTTCCTCGTAGTCAATCCCTTCCCTTTGGGTATACCCATTTGCTAAAGTCTAGCTTTGAAGGTTTGTACCTTCCCAGCTGAATCTCTCTTTCTCTTATAGATCCATTTGCACCCTATGGGTTTCACCCCTTCAGGTAGATCTACAAGCTCTCATACTGAATTGAAGTACATAGATTCCATGGTTTTAACCTATTAGTCCTTGTCTACATCAGTCATTGCCTATTTATAGAACAATGGATCCTCAACGACATCATCTGGTATGACAACCTGAGTTTCAGTTAAACCGAAGTAACGATTAGGTTGTGATATAACTCTCCCACTGCATCGAGGCATTCTCAACAATTGAGAAGGATGAGACTAATCGGATGTGTTGGTTTCCTCAACTCTTGATGAGGGACCAACTTCATCAACAACCCTTGTTGATTCATTAGTAGCTTCACTTAATTTTGATTTGCTTCATGGTTTATGATCTCTCATGTTGTTTTCTTCCAAGAAAGTAGCCTTTGTC
This sequence comes from Cucumis sativus, assembly GCF_000004075.3. Lineage (NCBI taxonomy): Eukaryota > Viridiplantae > Streptophyta > Magnoliopsida > Cucurbitales > Cucurbitaceae > Cucumis > Cucumis sativus. Next base: position 7,018,072 of record NC_026661.2, on the reverse strand, counting down.
AATATAAACACTTTGTTTTCTTGTGGATCGAAGAATAGACCACATCTCGTTTCTTTAGGATAACCAAAAAATTGACATAACCTTGAACGAGAGTCCAACTTCTTAGAATTTGACACTAAAACGTGTGCTGGACAACCCCAAATTATGGAGTGACTTAACTAGGTTTACATCCTCTACATAACTCGAAAGTGTAACGACCCAACTCTTTATACTAAGTTGAGGTCATTACTACTAAAACAAATAAAGACTTTTTATTTAAATCAAAGAAAATACTAAGTTTTAAAACAAACACTTCAAATATTTATTCATAAAATATAAGTAAAGTATGTAAAGAAAACAATAAATAAAATATTAGTTTGGGCCCTATTTAAAATAAAAATATATATCTAAAAGTAAATATGGGTTCTGAAATAAGTTTATGAAAATTTAATATTGAAAATATAAATGCTAAATAAAACATAAATTGTCCCCTATGGAGAACCATGGTCACTTCTTGTCATTCGCCAACTTGCCTTTATTTCTATCTTTGCCTGAAAAATTAAATCTAGAAAGGAGTTAGTCTAAATTTATACTTAGTAAGGGATCCACTATTAGTCCCACTACGTGTTTGTTAATTTTACGTTAAAGTCCTCCTATAAGAAAGTACCGCATATCTATTATTCTACTGAAATCACCCTATCCAGTGATCTCGTAGGGACATATATGGCTCTTGGTGAAGCAGAAGGAATCACCCTAAAGAAGAGTCAAGTTGTAAGTGATCTTGTCGAATCACACATCAAACCTAACCACAAATACATAAATAGGTGGTGATCCCGAGGGACACCTACATGGTACGACTCTAACAAGTAAAGCTAACAGAACATCATAGCATATATATATAGCATAACATAAATATCATATCTTAATCGTAATATATCTCAACCATAGTATATCTCATTCATAACATATCATGGTCATCACATATCTCAGTCATACATAACGATTTTCTATGTTGCTATCATTATCTAACATCCTTAACAGTCACATCACATGCATCATAACTATGTTAATGCATACTAAGGTAAAACATAATGTAAGAGGCTAGTAGTAGAATCTTTTACCTGGAGATTAATTAGTTGAAAATATAGTGAAAATATAGTCCCTTCCTGACAGTCAATTCTCAATTAAGTCAGGCCTAAACATAAACAAAATTAAAATTGTTAATTTTGTCAACCATCATCCAACTATTTAATTAAGCATCCAAACTTACCCCAAGACTAAGGTTGAATCCAACACAACCTTGAATGAAAAAATTTGCAGTTTCAAATCCTCAAATTAACACTTGAACCTTCGAGCAAAAGTAATTCAACTCATTCTCTTGTAAACTTATTTAAGATCCAAAAATATTCATTTGGACGTACCAAACCCAACAAATTCACCAAAAGGCTCAAGAGATACCAAAAAGTAACTTGGCTTGGACTAAGGTAGAAATGGCTCACACAACTTGACAGAAGGAGAATCGGCTCGACGGTTAGCTTGGGCGCACTACTCGCAAAGAGAGGAAAAATCAGCAGAGTTGAGGGCAACTTGTGAAGAAGTGGAGAATCGCTCGGTGATGCACATATCGGCTTGGTCAGGCAAAAGGTTCGTTCGACTGTGCCTGCGATGAGATTTTGGTGGCACGAGACAGAACTTGCCGACAATGAGGCTTGACAAAACGTGCGAAAAATAAATAAAAAGAGAGAGACACCTCAACTTCACCTGTACGCGAACGGAGGAGGAATGATAGTGTCCACAAACGACGAGTGATGATCCTTGCAATGGGTTCAGTGACGACTAGGGTTTGTGAAGAAGGAAGAAGATGATGAATAGTTCTCTCTTTTCTTTGCACGTTTCACGAGGGTTAATTATATATAATAATAATGATGATATTTATTATTATTATCATTATTCCTTTTCCATTTCCAATTAACAAGTTAACTCAATTAAATTATACTCTGTCTCCTCATCAAACCAAACTTTTTATTTTTCCCAAGAATACAATATCTTTCAAAATAATTATATTTTCCACAATATAATTATTTTCTCTCGCTCAAAAATATCTTTCCTAAAAAAGTCAATAATAAATTATTCTTACCCTTCCATGACTTAGTTTATTATATTTACTTATATAATTAGCCAATAATCTTAAATCTCACCAAAATTTCCAATAATACAATTAATTAAATAATCTTCCATTGAACATTTAATTAATCACAATTTCCACAAAACAAACAATTCTAAAAATTATAACACTAGACTAAATCCATCATAAATTAAATTAAATTAAGATAATTTAAAAATAAGATTACGTCCCTCCTTTGAGAAACTTTCGTCCTTGAAAGTTCTAATCCTTGTATAGCTCGGATAATGAGCTCTCATGTTGTCCTCTCTCTCCCAAGTAGCTTTTTCAACCTCGTGGTTTTGATAAAGAACATTAATTAATTCCCCTGTTATGAAGCAACTTAACTTCTTTTGCCAAAATCTCAACTGGTTGCTCCTCATAGCTCAAGTTCTCATTGATTTGCAATGACTCATAATCAACTATATGTGTTGGATCTGTTACACACTTCCTCAGCATGGATACATCGTATACATCATGAACTGCAGACAATGACAGAGGCAATGCCAAATGATGAGTTACGAAACGTGGACTCAGGTTTCCCTTCTTCTCAAACCTCATAACACCCTTCATAGGTGCTACCTTTACAAAAACCATGTCCCCTACATCGAACTCAAGATCCCTACGTTGTTCATTGGCGTAACTCTTCTGTATGCTCTGCGCTGTCAACATGCGGGCTCTAATCTTCTGTATGGCCTCATTGGTGGTCTGAACTAGCTTGGGACATAACATCCTCTGCTCACCAACCTCACCCCAACATACAGAGAATCTACAACACTTACCATGCAGAGCTTCAAATGATGCCATGTCAATGGTAGCCTGCTAACTGTTATTATAAGCGAACTCCATCAAATGCAAATAGGAGTCCCAACTTCCTGAAAACTCTAGCACACATGTTTGGAACATATCCTCCAAAATTTGGCTCAAACGCTCTGTCTAACCATCAGTCTGAGGGTGAACAGTTATACTAAAGTCCAATCTCGTGCCCATGGCAGCCTGAAGTCCTTTCCAAAACTTGGAAGTAAAATAGGCATCTCTATCAGAAACAATTGACACGAGCACTCCATGCAGTCTCACTATCTCGGTCATATACAACTGTGCCACTTACTGGCAGTACAAGTGGCCTTCTCTGAGATGAAATGGGCTGACTTCGTGAGCTTGTCAACAATAAACCAAATTACTTTATAACCCTTCAGAGACCTTGGCAGTTCTAAAATGAAATCTATAGACACATTCTCCCACTTCCATTCTGGCACACTCAAAGGTTGCAAAAAACCTGTTGGCTTCTGTTTTAGTGTCTTCACCTGTTAGCAAACTAGAGACTTATTGACAAAGTCTGGCACTTCCCTCTTCATATTTTTCCACCAGTAAACTTGTTTTAAATATTTATACATCTTTGTACTATTTGGATGCATAGAAAGTGGAGAATTATGGGCCTCAACCAACAACTCTGTCTTAACTACACTGTCTGCTGGCACACATAACCGTCTCTCGAACATGAGTCCATCATCAGAGGATAAAGAGAACTCCTCAGCTTACCCTACTTCTGTTAAGCATCACTTATCAACCAAATAAGGATCAGTGAGCTGAGCAATAATAATTCTCTGCCTCAAAGTTGGTTGTACTGACACCTGAGCTAACTGTGAGGTGACTTCTCCTACTAAAAATGCAATCTTAGCTCTCTCAAGATCTCTGTGCAAAGGAACCTGACTAGTAATGAGTGCTACAGAGTATGATACCTTCCTACTAACTCACGATCTCATGATCGTAGTCCTTGACCAACTCGAGCCATCCGCGCTATCTCTATCTCATATTTAAGTCCTTGACCAATTCAAGCTCTTATGGTCAATGAAGATCTGAATCTTCTCACCATATAAATAATGCCTCCAAATCTTAAGTGCAAAAACTATTGCTGCCAAACTCTAAATCATGTGTAGGGTAGTTCTGCTCATGGCTCTTCAACTGAGGAGAGGCATAAACAACCACCTTACCTTATTGCATCAATACACAACTCAATCCTTTCTAAGAGGCATCGCTGTAAATCACATAACTCCCAGATCCATCTGGCACTATAAGGACTGGTGTAGTAACAAGTTTCTGTTTAAGATCCTGGAAACTGCTCTCACATGCTGGGCTCCAAACAAAAGGATTCCCCTTCCTGGTTAGCTAGGTCAAAGGACTAGCTATACGAGAGAAGCCTTCCACGGACCTTCTGTAATAACCTATTAAACTCAAAAAACTTTAAACTTCACTGACTGTACAAGGTCGAGGCCAAATGGTAACAACTTTAATCTTTGCTGGGTCTATAATAACTCCTTCACTGGACACTACATGGCCAAGGAACAAAACTTGCTTCAGTCAAAACTCACACTTGGAAAACTTGGCATATAGCCTATTGGCTCGAAGAGTCTCTAATACCTTATGCAAATACTCCTCATGCTCAGCCTCTGTCTTGGAGTAAACCAAGATGTGATCAATAAAAAATATCACAGAAGTGTCTAAGAAATCCTTAAGCACCACCTTATTCATCAAATCCATAAATACACCAGGAGCATTTGTCGAGCCAAAGGACATCACAATAAACTCGTAATGTCCATATCTGGAAAGGCAGTCTTGGGAATATCACTGTCTCTAATCCTCAACTGGTGATATCCTGATCGTAAATTGATCTTAGAGAACACAGTGGCTCCCTAAAACTGATCAAACAAGCCATCAATCCTGGGCAATGAATATTTGTTCTTGACTATCACCTTATTAAGCTTTTTATAGTAAATGCAAAGACACATCAACCCATCTTTCTTCTTCACAAATAATGCCGGTGCTCCCCAAGGTGACATACTAGATCGAATAAAGCCCTTGTCCTATAATTCTTGCAACTAGACCTTCAACTCCTTCAACTCAGCTGGAGCCATTCTGTATGGAGCTCTCGATATGGGACCAGTGCCTGGTTTCAGTTCAATAGCAAAATCAACCTCTTTGTGAGGAGAAAGTCTTGAAAGCTCTTCTAAAAAAACATCGGGGTATTTCTTACCATTCATTCAGATGATAAGGATACATCGGGCTCTCTGGTATCTACAACACTAGCCAAGATACTCTAAGTACCTTGGTTGAACAACTTACTGGCCTTCATGGTTGAGATAACTTTGGGTAGGCCACAGTCCCCGCCCCCTTATACTTTAAACTAGTCGCCTCATGAGGGTTAAAAACTACCTCCTTGCGAGAATAATCTATGTTTGCATGGTTAGCAGATAGCCAATTCATGCCCGATATTACATCAAAGTCTTGCATGTGTAATACTAATAAAGTTACATCTAAAACATGATATGCTATTTCTATTTAACATGTTTTTATCTTTCCTTTCGACAACATAATTTCCAGATGGAGTAGAGACAAATAACATATAACTCAAGGGTTCTACTTGTAAACTCATATGTTGAACAAAAATTGGCGATATAAAAGAATGAGAGGACCCCGAGTCAAATAATAATAAAGCAAAGTGCTCCAAGATTAGGAGTGTACCTATCACCACTGTGTAAGCTTTCTCAGCCTCCTGTTGATTAGTGGCAAAAACTCACCCCTATCGAGATGTAGAAGTCTAGTTCGAGATAGGTTCAAACTATTTCTGAGGGTAATTATCAGCTATATATATGTCAGGTTGCCTACACTTGTAGCATATACTACTTCCTATTAGGCAATGACCTGAATGAGCCTTTCACAATTAGAACACATGTATACTTCCTTCAAGGTTTTGCCTGCCTCAACAACCTACTGTCTAAGCTGCTGGAACAAACCACCTAATCTCAAATTCCTTTGTGGTGCTATTGTAGGCTACTGCTAAGCCTTCCTTTTCTACCCTACAATTGGACCATTCTCTACAGCCTTGGCCATCTTTATCCTCTCATGCAAACTCAAATCCACTGTCATGTGTAGTGCATCATCTTAGGTAGCTAGTCTAAAGACTCTAACGAAACCCTGGATCTCCTACTTAATGCCTTTGACAAACTTGTCAACTCTCTCAGTCTCAGTTCTCACTAACTCAGGTGCAAATCGGGATAACACATCGAATTCTTGATCATACTCCTCTATGGCCATATTGCCTTGCTCCAACTTTAAGAACTCTTGACACGAAGAAGAATTTGGCATGAAAATTCTCCTTAAACTACTTTTAGGTGATCTGACTCATATCTCCACCCAACATCCTATATGTGGACTTCCACTAGCCTCTGTCTCTATCAGTCAGTAAGAACACACGCACTAAACTTTCTGGTCATTGGAGCACTTCATGTAACGAAAGATAGTCTTCACCGAACTCAACCACATCTGCGCCTTGGTGGAGTTTGCCAAGGATCCATCGAAAGTCCGAGGGTTATACTTCCTGAAATCCCTCAGGTGTTTGGCTTCTGCTGAAAGCATATCAAGTAGGTTATATGCTACAATTGGGGCCTAAACTCCCGCAACTGGGATCTAAACACTTGCAGCCGGTGTCCGTACATGAGTTGTTTGGATATCCTAGGTAGGTTGTCACTGTGCCAATACTTTGAACAATAAGTCTATGTACATTTGCTCCATGGCAGCAAGGTATGCATGAGTGACAGGTGCAGTAGGGTCGATAACTTGTACAACATGCTGTCCTTAAGGCTGGTTACGTCTAAAAATTATTTAAATTCAAAAACTGTAACACCCAAAAATTAAGGTAATTTTATTTTTTAATTATCTTAGTTTAATTTAATTTATGATGGATTTAATTGGGTGTTATAATTTTTTTAGTATTGTGAAATTGTGATTAATTGAATGTTCAGTGGAAGATTATTTAATTAATTATACTATTGAAAATTTTGGTGAGATTTAAGTTTATTGGTTAATTATATATGTATATAATTAATTAAGTTATGGAAGGGTAGAATAATATATTATTGATTTTTTTTAGGAAAGATATTTTTTAGAGAGAAAATAATTATATTGTGGAAAATCTAATTATTTGGAAAGATATTGTATTTTTGGGGAAAGTAAAAAGTTTGGTTTGATGGGTATTTAACGAGGAGAGAAAGTATGATTTGATTTTGGTTAATTTGTTAATTAGCAAAAGAAAAGGAATAATGATAATAATAATAAATATCATTATTATTATTATATATAATTAACCCTTGTGAAACGTGCAAAAAAGGGAACTATTCATCATCTTCTTAATTCTTCACAAACCCCAGCCGCCATCGTGCTCCGTTGCAAGGATCACCGCTCGTCGTTTGTTGACACCGTCATTCCTCCTTTGTTCCTTAGTGACGAAGTCGCACAAGCCGACTATGCACCCCCACCTCCTACGTTTGCATGTAGGTGAAGCCGAGGAATCTCTCTCTTTTCATTTCATCAATCATCTAGTTTTTGAACGTTTTCATTAAGCCTTACCGTCGTTAAGTTCTGTCTCGTGCCACCCAGATCTCATTGCCGGCAATCGTTAAACGAACCCTTGCTTGAGCAAGTCGATCTGTGCATCACAGAGCCACTTATCTACTCCTTCGTAAATCGCGCTTGTCACAGCCGATTTCTTTCTCCTTTTGTGAGTTGTGCACCCGAGCTGACTGCCAAGTCGATTCTCCTCCTGCAGAGCCGCGTGGGCCATTTCTGCCTTAGTTTAAGCCAAGTTGCTTTTTGGTATCTCTTGAGCTGTGTTGGTTTGGTATGCCCAAATGAATATTTTTTGGATCTTAAATAAGTTTACAATGGAATGAGTTAAATTATTTTTGTTTGAAGGTTCAAGTGTTAATTTGAGGATTTGAGACTCCGAAATTTTCCATTCAAGGTTTTGTTTGATTCAACCTTAATCTTGGGGGTCAGTTTGGATGCTTAATTAAATAGTTGGAAGTTTGGATGCTTAATTAAATAGTTGGGTGATGGTTGAAAAATTAATAATTTTAATTTTGTTTATGTTTATGACTGAATTAGTTGATAATTAATCTCCAGGTAAGAAGTTTTATTATTAGATCCTTACATTATGTTTTCCCTTAGTATGCATTAACGTAGCCATGATGCATGTGATGTGACGGTGAAGAATGTTAGATAATGATAGCTACATAAAAAATCGTTATGTATGACTAAGATATGTGATGACCACGATATGTTATGAATGAGATATACTATGGTTGAGATACATCATGTTTGAGATATGTTATTTATGTTATGTTATATGTATAGACTATGATGTTGTGTTAGCTTTACCTGTTAGAGTCGTATCATATGGGTGTCCCTCGGGATCACCACCTATTTATGTTTGTGTGGCTTAGCTTTTATATGTGAATCAATAGGATCACTTACACTTCTTTAGGGTGACTCCTTCGGGTTCACCAAGAGTCTAGATGTGTTCCTACAAGATCACTGGATAGCGTACGTTTGGGAGCACAATAGATATTCGATATTTTCTTACAGGACTATAACGAGAGGTTAACAGACACGTAGCAGGAGTAGTAGTGGGTCTCTTACTTAGTATAAATTTATACTCACCATTTTCTATGTTTAATTTTTCAGGTAAAGGAGCAGGTAAAGGCAAGCTCGCGAATGGCAAGAAGTGACCGTGGATCGTCATAGGGAACATCTTATGTTTTCTTCCACATTTATGTTTTGAGTATTAAATTTATTTCAGAACCCATGTTTACTTTTAGATATATTTTTTTTTATTTTAAATAGGTTCCGAACTAATATTTTATTATATACTTTACTTATATTTTATGAGTGTTTCTTTTTAAAACTTAGTATTTTTTGATTTAAATAAAAAGTCTTTATTTGTTTTAGTGGTAATGATCTCACCTTAGTATAAAGTGTTGGATCGTTACAGAAAGGTATTTTAGAAACACTTTTCGAGGAACATTGTTCAATCTGCATACCCCCAAAACGAGCAAGGCAATTGAGCATGACTCATCATTAAACGAACCATGTCTAACAAGGTTTTATTTCTCATTTCTAATATACCATTTTGTTGAGGTGTACCAGGTGCTGAAAGTTGTAATTGGATTCCATGTTCTATCATATAGTCCTGGAATCTCAAATCCATATACTCTCCACCTCGATCAGATAAAAGTATTTTAATTTTTTTACTTGATAGATTTTTAACTTCAGCCTTATACTTCTTGAACTTTCCAAGAGCTTCAGACTTACGTTTCATTAAGTATAAATAATCATACCTTGAATAATCATCTATAAAAGAGATGAAGTATTCAAAACCTTCTCTAGCTTTTACATTCATTGGACCATAGTGGTCTGAATGTATAAGTTCTATGGGCTCTTTGGCTCCATAGCATTTTCTAGTAAAAGGTCTCTTTAGTCAACTTTTCTTCAAGACAAGATTCACATGGAGGCAATGAATCATCTTCTAACTCATTTAGAAGTCCATTCTTTACCAATCTCCCGATCCTATCGAGATTAATATGACCTAATCTTGAATGCCAAAGATAGGTATTATTTTGAGTATTAGCAGTTTTAAACATCTCATGATTTAAAATTGCTTTCGCTTTGTTAGGTCTTAATACATACAAAAGTTGTCTTCAAGCTTAGCTGAACAAATGTGTACACCATTCTTAGAAATGAACACTTCATTTAAAGAAAAATGTTACATTATATGATTGTTCAATAAGACAAGAAATAAATATAAGATTCCTTTTAATCTTAGGAACTATATACAAGTTTTTTAAAAACAAGAATCTATTTTAAAAAGAAAATTTAACATCTCCCATTACACGAGCTGAAATGGCATCTCTCGTTTTAACTTTGAGTGTATCTCATCCTCCTCGAGCTGCTTAAAGGAACTAGTTTTATGTAAAGAAGAGCAAACATGACTAGTGGCTCCTAAATCAAGTATCTAGACATTTTGGTCATTTTCCACTAAACATGTTTCTAAGGCAAGTAATTATATTTACTTTCTTTTTAATTCTTCTTAAATATCTCTTGAAGCGAATCCTTGATCTGACGTCTAATGACCATGGTTTTGTGTTTCTTGCTTAGTATGTCAGACATACTAGACAAGAGATACACACAGGCCTTGTCATTGGCCTTTGTCCAATGATTATATGCATCCCTAAAATTTTTAGATGCATTTCGAGCAGAGGAAGTAGCAAAATGGTGTAGTTGAAAGGAAAAATCGTACTTTGCAAGAATTTGCTAGATCAATGTTGAATGAGTATGGTTTACCTAAATATTTTTGGACGGAAGCCGTTCACACCGCTTGCTATGTTTCAAATAGAGTTTTAGTTAGACCCTCTTTAGATAAAACTCCTTATGAACTTTGGCATGGTAAAATTCCAAATATTGGGTATTTCAAAGTTTTCGGTTGTAAATGTTTTATTTTGAATAACAAAGAAAAACTTGGAAAATTTGATTCTAAGACGGATGTTGGTATTTTTCTAGGATATTCCTCTACTAGTAAAGCTTATAGAGTTTTCAATAAGAAAACTTTAGTTATTGAGGAATCTATTCATGTTGTATTTGATGAATCTTGGAATAATGTTTCTAATGAGTCTATTTGTAGTGATGATTTAGAAAAAGATTTTGGAGATTTACTTGTTAATGACAAAGGCAAAGAAATTGTTCCAAGTATGCAAGATGTGAACATCATAGAAAAGAAAGAAGAGGGTTCTTCATCCTTGCCTAAAGAGTGGAGATATGCTCTATCCCATCCCAAGGATCTAATTCTTGGCAATCCCGAACAAGGTGTCAAAACTCGTTCTTCTCTTAATTTATTTAGTAATCTTGCTTTTGTGTCTCAAATTGAACCTAGAAGTTTTAAAGATGCCGAATGTGATGAGTTTTGGATTTTAGCTATGCAAGAAGAATTAAATCAATTTGAAAGAAACAAAGTTTGGAAATTAGTCCCTAGGCCTTCTAATGCATCTATAATCGGAACAAAATGGGTTTTTAGAAATAAGATGGATGAAAATGGAAATATCATTAGAAATAAAGCTAGACTTGTAGCTCAAGGTTATTGTCAAGAAGAAGGTATAGATTATGAAGAGACTTTTGCACCGGTTGCTAGATTAGAAGCTATTAGAATGTTGCTTGCTTTTGCTTCTTATAAAAATTTCATTTTGTATCAAATGGATGTAAAAAGTGCTTTTTTAAACGGTATATATTGTAGAGGAAGTTTACGTAGAACAACCTCCGGGCTTTGAAAGTTTTGATTTACCTAATCATGTTTATAAGTTGGAAAAGGCTCTTTATGGCTTAAAACAAGCTCCAAGAGCTTGGTATGATAGACTTAGCAAGTTTTTACTTGAGAATGACTTTAAGATGGGAAAAATTGATAATACTCTATTTATTAAAGTTAAAAATAATGACATGCTTATAGTGCAAATTTATGTGGATGATATTATATTTGGTTCTACTAATTCATCTTTGTGTGAAGAATTTTCCAAGTGTATGCATAATGAGTTTGAGATGAGTATGATGGGAGAACTTAGTTTCTTCCTTGGCCTTCAAATCAAACAACTCAAGGATGGCATCTTCATAAGTCAAGAAAAATACACAAGGGATTTGCTCAAGAAATTCAAATTCAATGAAGGTAAAGTTGCAAAAACTCCTATGAGCACTACCACTAAGCTTGACAAAGATGAAAAAGGTAAGTGTGTGGATATAAAGACTTATCGAGGTATGATCGGATCTTTACTTTATTTGACCGCTAGTAGACCCGATATCATGTTTAGTGTATGTCTTTGTGCTAGATTTCAATCTTGTCCTAAAGAATCACATTTCCATGCCGTTAAAAGGATACTTAAATATTTGCTTGGAACTATTGATGTTGGATTATGGTATCCTAGAAATGTTGAGTTTAATTTGGTAGGATATTCCGATGCGGACTTTGCCGGTAGTTTACTTGACCGTAAAAGTACTAGTGGGACTTGTCAATTTCTTGGTAGTTCCTTAGTATCTTGGTTTAGTAAAAAGCAAAATTCGGTTGCCTTATCCACTACCGAAGCGGAATATATTGCGGTTGCTAGTTGTTGTGCACAAATTCTTTGGATGAAACAAGCTCTTTGTGATTTTGGATTAAAATTTGATAATGTGCCTATATTTTGTGATAATACTAGTGCCATAAATTTGACTAAGAATCCTATTCATCATTCTAGAACTAAGCATATAGATATTAGGCATCACTTTATTAGAGAGCATGTACAAAATGGTCATATTACTCTTGAGTTTGTAAGCTCCAATAATCAATTAGCGGATATATTTACCAAGCCTTTGAGTGAAGAAAGCTTTTGTAAAAATAGGCTTGAGCTTGGAATTATTCGTTGGGATGCATCTTGATTTTATATCTTACTTGATATTGTTACCGTAATGCATATTGATAGGAGGAGAATTAGACATTTTGTATGTGTTCATGTTTTTTGGGAGAGCTAACTTCATTGGTATTGTTTTTGATGATTCCAAAGGGGGAGAAGTATAAGAAAAATATGTTTTTATCAATTTGTTGCATAATTGTTTCTATTGAATAATGCATATTTTTTTAGAGAAAAAAAATTAATTAAGGACAAAGAAGGTTCTCTTATCAATTGTTTTCAAGTATGTTCTTTGTGGTGAAATATATACATGAGCTTTATGGTTATACATCTTGATAATAGAATTACTTGTTGATCATGTGTGTTTCAAGTTATTTTTCTTCAATGATTTGTCATAAAAAAGGGGAGATTGTTGGCTTTTTGGCCCTTAATCTCAAATTTATTTATTTTAATTATTCAATTAATTTATGTTTTGATGATAACAAATCTGATTTTTTATTGACAATTTTATTAATTTGAATAGACCATATCGTAGAGCTTGGAAAAATGATTCTAATGCCTCTTGAATCACCCAAATCGAAGTTCAAATGAAGAAAATAATGCTAAAAGAAGGTTAACGGAAAAATACCCGAGATGGTGACGTGGCGACCAAGCATTCAATTTGAACCAATTAGAGAAAGCCACTTGGAGCAATGAAGGAGTAACAAATGTGGCTTTTTGTTATGTTTTATTGGCTTTTATAAAAAATGAATTTAAAAAGAAAATGATTTTAATATTATTATTTTTCCTTGTGTCTAACGGCTAGTTGTTTTAAAAGATGGTGAAGTTGCTTTATTGATTTCTTTTTAAACAAAGTATTTTGAAAAGACATATTATTATATTATTATTTGTATTGTGTCTAACGGCTAATTAAGTTTAAATCTCAACCATTCATTTTTCTTTTACTTATATCTAATGACCCAAATGATTTTGAATTTATCTTTCCTCTCTTTTTAAATACTTCACATTTACACAAGATCACAACATCTTTACAATCCTCAAGCAAAAAGCCAACATTGTTATTCTCTCTAAAGCTTCCAATTTTTATTCTTTTCATCTTATTCTTGAGAGCTTCTTATTGTATTGTGAGGATTAAATTTGTGAGCTTCAAATTATATACTCACTCTTTTAGAGAGTTTTCTTTTGTATGATTTAAAAACTTCAACATATTGTAACGGTTGGATCCTAACCCGTGGAAAGGATCGGTTTGCTCTTGAACCCGAAAAAGGAGCAAGAATCGGTTCGGCTCAAATCCGTGAAAGAGTCCAAAGAAGATTTTCAATCAAAATCCCAAGAGGTGCTTGGGAAAGTGGATGTAGGTTGAGTTTAACCGAACCACTATAAAATTACGGTGTCTTCTTCTCTAACTCTTTTCTAATTATTTTTTAATTTAATTTTAGTTACATACTCTTATTGGTTGAGTTTGATTGCATACTTCCATTCATATATTTTTATCAATCTTGTTATTTAACAAAGTTTACAAAGTTCTTTATTTAAATTTAAAAAGTATCTAATTAGTTGATTTTACTTTTTATTTGTCAAAAAAGTTTATTTAAACCCTATTCACCCCTCTAGGGTTGCCATACCGATCCAAAAATTGGTATCAGAGCAAGGTTGCTCATCTTGAAATTTTAATTTCTTGATAAACTTTATTGTTAGAGCATTATGGCAAACCTATTGGCAAATGTATTGTTGAAGGTCAATCTACTTGTTGCTCATCACTGTAGCATGATAATTGAAATGACCTTAGGGTGGGGATTGAAATCAAGAGCTACAACAAACATCCCTGTGGAGGAAGAACTACAAAAAACATCGTTGAAGAAGCAGTCCATTCTCTTCTTCTATGTAATCCATAAGCATGAATCATATGTGTCCACATAATCCTTTTTATTCATTGAAAAGGATATGTTAGAGTGAGTAGGCCCAAATATCATTGGGAATAGGAGTAGACCATCCAAAGGAGAAGACAGTACACCATGAATCTGTACAAAGGAATATATTCCTCCATTACCAAGCTTAAACTTTGCAACTTGAAATGCTGATCCATGGACTTCTCAAACCTAAACCAAGCTTACCCGAAGTGCACCAAAGATTTGGATCAACTCCATGAATACTTCTAACAATTTTGCACCATAAAGAGTCCTGCTCCTTAAGGATTCTCCAACTCCATTTAAACAATAAAGCTGTATTTCTGTTTTCATTTCCAATCCCTAGACCACCATCTTTTAGAGCTTTCGAAGCTAACTCCTGTTTAACCAAAGGATTCAGCTTGCTGCCTTTTTGACCTTCCCAAAAGAAGTTACATAAAAGTCTCCAATTCTTGTATCACCAAGAAAGGCATTTGGAATAAGGACATATTATAAGTTGGTAGGTTGGCCAAAACTGAATTACATAAAGTTTAACGGTCATTGATTCCTCTGCTTCTTTTACTGTTAAATCCCTAATTGATGATTTAACTTGTTCAATAGGGTCCTCTACCAGAAATCTTTATTCTATTATTCGGTCTGATCACTACCCAAAGAAAATTAAATTATTCTGGAACTTAGTCACGGTGCCATTAATACTGCTGATTGCCTCCAACGCCAAATGTCGTATATGTCTTTTTTCTCCTACTTGGTATGTTGTGTGTCAAACTGCTGCGGAATCTGCCTCTCACCAATTTGCGCACCGTTCCTTTGCTACTCAGTTTTGGCACATCATCTGGGATGCTTTTTGGTTATGAAAGAAAACAGAAAGTCATGAAGAAACCTTATTAAAAGCCATCGCACTAGAAGAGAAAAAATATGATCAACCGGATACGTGCACAGTGGATCACTTATTGTTAATAAGAGAGTGGATCTTCTAGCTCTTTGTAGAAGGGAGGAAAGAGATATAATCCAGAAAACTAAGTTGACTTGGCTGAAATTGGGGAACAAAAATATGAGTTTCTTCCATCATTCTCATCGGGGAAAAAAAAAAAAAGGAAGTCTAATTCCCAAGCTTGTTAATAATCAAGGAAACCCAACCACTTTATTCTTTGAAATTGAGCATTTAATACTTGATTTCTACAGCACCCTCTATGAGAAATCTCCTCACACCTCCGTTTTTTATTGGTCTGTAGTTTCAGCCGATCAAAAAAAAGGCTTATTTCAAAATTTAGTTTGGTGGAGATCAGGGCAGCATTAAAATCAATGGAAGAAACAGAGGCTCCAGGTCCGGATAGCTTCACAGTAGAATTCTTCATCAAATTTTGGGATCTCCTCAAGGAAAATCTTTGTAAATTATTCAATGAGTTCTATGGGACTGGAAACTAAATGCATGTAAAGGAAATTTATTTGCTTGATCAAGAAAAAGGAAGATGCAGTAAAGGTAATTGATTTCCGGCCCATAAGTTTCACTACTTTGTGTACAAATTGATTGCAAAAGTGCTTGCTGAAAGAATGAAGATAATTATGCCCAGTATTAGAGCTCTCACTCAAAGTGCCTTTTTGGATGGCCGCCAAATTCTGGATCCTGTACTTATTGCAAATAAAGTTGTGGAGTATTATAGGTCCAAAAAAAGCAAGGATGGATTACAAACTGGACCTTGGAGAGGCATTTGATCGAGTTGATTGGGGTTTCTTGGAAAGAATTTTGAAGCAGAAAAATTTCAATCATTGATGGATCATCTCTTCGATCATGGATTGTGTTGTTTTTTTTTTAAGAGACACAAGGCAAACTCTATTATAGAAATAATATAAAAACTGAAATAATATACCCCAAACACCTCTGTTTCAATTTAGGCATTAACAGTTCTAATTATGCACTATTTTAAGGCTGTTGAAGAAGAAATATGTAAGTTTCAAATTAGAACTTGCCCAGGTACCAACAAGCTACAAAATCTTTTGGCATGTCACTTGTTTAAGTCAGAAAAGTAAAAATCCTCCATCTCATGAACTCCCCCAAATCAAAAGTCAAGTCTCCCAACAACAGTAGCTTACGCTTCATAGCTCATTGCAAGACCAACAACTGAAATGAGTTTCTAAAACCCATTCTCTTTTTCTATTACTGCATTCCACACCTGTCCGACCACGGTGCTGCCATGATTGATCCAAATTTTCCCAAGTAACTGAATGCCTTTGCATTGCAATTACTCATCCCCCCATGTTGATATTCCGTCCATTCCAATTTCAACTATTGGGGATATTTGTAACCTTCCAACTCGATCTTGGCTTTTAGATTCCTTTCTATTAGCTGAAAATGATGCCAAGTTAGGCTTTAAATTCATCTCCTCTACTTCTTTCTCACCAACCTTTTGGAGAACAGCATCCATGTCTTCAATAAGATCATCTCCGAAAAGCTGTTCAAATGGCACTTCAGCGTCGTCAATAACACCAATCTGCCTTTCCCCTTCCTTCTTTGCTTTCTTCTTATGGTTTTCAATCTTGGTAAGTGTCTCCTTGTGTATTGGCAAAGATGGCTCCTTATTGCTTTTTGTTCTTTTCTGCTTTGAAGTCTTCTTTTCCTTATCAATATCATTGGTACCGAGATTTATCTTATTGTCAAGAGATGGAATTACTTTCTCCTCCCTGGTGACCTTATCCATCTTACGTTTTTTGCGTTCCAACTTCCTGTCCACATCAGCACCATTAGTATGATCAAGTTTGCCATCAGTGCCTTGAACAGACGGGTGTGTTTCAACATTCCCATTCAGTTTTCTATCCTTTTTCTCTTTTTGACGATCTAGGCTCCTGATTGGAGTGTCGTCTTCTTTATCACTCCCATTATCATTCTCATTCTGAATGCATTTATCAATTGATCTCGCATTCAATACACGCAAGCCTGGAACCAGTCGACAAATCTTTTTATCTAACTTAGCACTTTCAGCAATAGGATTCCCTCGAACATAAATATTCCTCAGATAGCCTAATGAACTCAATACCTTTAAATCTGACCATCTCATGATGACATTATTTCCCAAATCCAAATTCAACAACTTCTTGTTATGAGCCAAAGCATTGGGAGCATCCTGATTTCATGTGAGCAAGTCTAAGCTCTTTAAGTTCGATACAAAACTTGAGGGATTCAATAGATTGATGTTTGCAGTTAGAAAGGGATAGCTTTTTCATTGAATTCACTTTCAACAAGAATCTCCAATACTGTGGATTGGATTTCTAGAAAGAACCAGAGTATTCAGGTTCTTCATCTGATCAAGCTTGCAAATAGAAGCAATCTCATTGTCATTCAAAATCAAAGCACAAAAGCCAACAAGGGGTCTAATTTCGTCCATTGACCGAAGCTTATTCTTTCCCGCATTTAATACATTAAGTCTAGAAAGCCCTTCAATTCCTTTTAAGTTATCAAGTTTGTTTTGTACAACTGAGAGCCACTTCAAATTGGTGCATGACTCCAACCCCTGAAGCGATGTGAGATTGTTGAATGTCAAATCAAGCTTCTCCAAGTTTTTGAAAAGGGACAAACCATTTATATCAGAAAGAGCCTTTTGATTGAGCTTGAGAGTAGTGATGGTGAGTGGGTCTTTGGTTTTGTAATCATTGAGAACTTGCTGTATATCCAAGCAAGACATAGTTGAAAACCCTAGTTTTCTCTGTTAGGAACAGACACTGCCTCCGAAAACGCCTTCAAACTCCGCTGTCTCTGCTGCTTGTGTGCTGGATTGATCATGGATTGTGTTAAAAACCCTAAGTATTCAGAATTCGTCAATGGGAGGCCCAGAGGAAGAATTCAAGCCTCAAGAGGGTTAAAGCAAGGGGATCCCCTTTCCCTCTTTCTTTTCTTCTGGTTAGCGAAGTGCTTAGTAGTTTCATCTCAAATCTACACTTGAACGGTTTGTATGAAGGTTTCATGGTAGGAAAGAACAATGTTCATGTTCCCCTCCTTCAATTTGCAGACAACACCTTAATATTTTCCAAGTTTGATGAAGTTATTCATGAAAACGTTAAAAAGACGCTTGAAATATTTTAGTGTTATGGGCAAAAGATAAATTGGGAAAAGTCATCTATATGCGGAATTAATATTGGGGAAAGTAAGATCTCCTTAGCGGCATCCATGAGGAATTGCTAAACATTCCTCATGCCAAAAAAATCTCTAATTCCATTGAAAGAACCATGGAGGAACTTCTTTTGAGAAGGGAACAACGGTAGCAAGTTGAACCACCTAGTGAAATGGGAATTAGTTTCCAAACCCCAAGGAGATGGGGGCCTTGGGCTGGACAAGCTGAAATTTAGAAACATTACTCTTCTTGCCAAGTGGAGGTGGAGGTTCATGGCAGAACAAAACTCTCTATGGTATAAGGTGGTTTGTAGTATTCACGGGAGTAGCCTCTTCCAGTGGCACACAAGTGGCAAAGAAAATTCAAGTTTAAGAAGCCCTTGGATAAATATTTCTAGATAGTGTGGCAGCTTTTAAAGTTGGAAAGGGTGACAAAATTTTGTTTTGGTTGGATCCATGAATGGATAGAATTGCTTTGAAGACCACACTCCCAAGCTGTACAGAATTGCCCTTAATCCAAAAGGCTCGGTTGTAGAACATTGGAACGCCTCCACTTCCTCTGGGTTTCTTGATTTCAGAAGATTGTTAGGAGCTTGAAATCTCTAATTTTCAACTTCTCCTGGGCTCCTTGGAAAGGACAAGATTATCCAATATTGAGAATAAAAGAATCTGGTTAATGGAAACTAATGGGGTTTTTTCAGTAAAGTCATTATCGAAGCACTTGTCTCCTGCCACTCCGATGGACCTACAGTTGGAAAAAAGCCTTCAGAAATCTAAAAGCCCGAGGGTAAGTATAACTCTATCGATTATGTTGTTCAGGAGTTCAATTTGTGCATCCATTATGCAAAAGAAGTTACCCACTCATTATATTTCGCCACATATATGCCCATTCTATCTCAAATTTCATGCGGAACTCCAGCACTTGTTTGAATGTGTATATGCTGCCAAGTGTAGGAGTAAACTCTTTCACACCTTTAATCTCAGCTGAGACCTTGATAAAGAATGCAAGAATAATGTTAGACAGTTACTTCTTGGTCCGGTTATGATGAAAAAATGCCTCCTTGCTTTGGTGCAATACCGTCAAGGAAATTTTGTTGGAACTGTGGTTTGAGAGAAATCTGCGAGTCTTCCACAATAAAGCCTCCTCTTGGTTCAATAGATACGAGTGCGCACGTCTGAATGCCTCTTTGTGATGCTCTCTACGAAAACAATTTAAAGACTTCTCTATGCAATATATCTTACTAAACTGGCAGCCTTTTAACTTTCCTCCTTGTTGATGATTCAGATTTGGCTCACAGCCTCTGGTGTTTCCAACCGTTTCAGAATCTTTCTTTGTCTGGCTGTATTTTTAATTCCTAGTCTGGTTAGAAGTTGTTTCTTATGTCCTTTTTGAGTTGTATTGGTTGTGGTTAGTCCTGCACTTGGACGTTATTAGTTGTTCTATCTTTTTATTATGTAGGATATGATAAGGATACTAAGAGGGTGTCAACTTAGCTGGGATGCTCAAATGCACATCCTTATCCTTGGTTTGAATGCTCATCGTATAATCCTCTTATACTATAAGATTTAGTTTCATTGTTCATTTATTAATAAATGAGGTTGTTTCCTTTTCAAAAAAAATCTAAAGGATCAACTTGATCCAATCTCTTTAAATCATATCGACGAGAGTAATGAATGGTTGGTCGAAACATTGGATGAAGAAAATGATGAAGCTGAAGTTGACAATAGCTAGTTTTTTATGACAACGACCTCACATGGGGAGATGTAGCTCGTGCTAGCGGCGTTAGAGAACCCCTCATGTACACTAGATCAAAAGGAAAGTCAACTACCTCTCCCTCCACTTCTAGAGTTCAAAAGCAAGCACCAACTATACAAGTAGTTAGTAATGAAGATGAGGACGACGATGAAGAGGAATTAGACATCAAGGAGAACAATGGCCGAGGAGCAATGGACGAAACCATAGAGTTAGATGGGGATGTTGATGAATTTGATATTTGATGGTGTTTTAAACTTGTACTTATAGAGTTCTGTTCATTTTTATTTTTTATTTTTTGAAATGGAGACAAACTTCTTTATTAAATAGAACTCAAACTGAAAGTACAAGAGAATTATACAATCGATTTTGTTCATTTTTCTTGATTACAGAACTATTATTAATCTTTGAGGCTTTGACATTTGTCTATAAACTTATGTTCTACCTCATATATTATTTATTTATTTATTCATTCATTGCACCTCGCTTCGCTCAGGCATTGCCTTTATGTCGCCTCTCACCTTGAGGTGCCCCTTGCGCTTTGAAAACACTGCTGAGAGAGAGCAGTTTCATGTTTTTTTGAAACGGAGACAAAACTTCTTTATTAATAAGAACCCTAAGTACAAGAAAATTATACAAAGAGAGCAATAAAGAAGAAATAGAAAGGGGACATATCAACTAGGTCGACACCCCCATAGCGTCAATCATCATATCCCGAAAAAGTGATGATAGACCACCAATTATTTTACAATATAGCTGGAGGAAAAAGGAGGCAGTTGCACGTGAACAAGAGAAGGGAAATGGAGAAAGAAGTGGAAACCACCTTGGTGGGGACCATGGTTAATTACATGGGAGAGAGTTAAAAGGGAAAGAAGGAAGGGAAGAGAGGGGTGGTTAGTCAGTTTCTGGAAGTGGAGGGCTGTAATTTCCTGGAGAGCAGGGAATGCAGAAAGTGTTCAGTTTCTGTAGTCTGTAGCAAGTTATTTCCATTATCGTGAACTCCTTTACTGTTTTGTTGTTTTATGTTGAACTTTGTATTAGTTCTTGTGTTGTACTTTGTTTTCAAGACTCTGTGTTAGTTTTGTTTTCTGTAAAAGTTTGGCTGATAAATAAACTAGTAGAACACACTACTTGGTGTTCTATCAAGTAAATATCAAAGCAAAACAAAACAAACAAACAGCCAATTACCAAGTCCAGAAAAAAAAAAACAGAAAATTAAAAGAAACCCCAAAAAACAATTACAATCTCAAAATAAAATTAAACAAGGTCAAGACTTCAAAGCTTCAAACTTCAGACAGTAAGAACTGCAAATGGAGAGAAAATGAACCGGCAATGGTTAGGCTCGATTAAGAAAGGCATTCCAATTGAGGTAAATATCTTGAATGGAAAAATTAGCAGACTCATTTTTTAATGAACACCAAGTTCAATTAAGGTTGTACTACTTGATCAGTTAACGCTGACCAGATCCATCTAAGTTGGCAAACGGATAGAGAGATGCTTCTGCCGGCTTTACATCTTCAATGAAGCAACAATCTCCTTCATGTCAAATGCAATAGTGTGACTAGTCAATTTTCCAGCTAACCACCTCCATGGTGATCTCTGAGACTTAACAGAGAGGACTGCTTAAAAAACCTGGCTGTCGGAGAGGGGAGATCGGAAGGAGTGGGGTGGAGGGAGGGGAGAGGAGAGGAGGAGAGAGAGAACTTAGAGCAGTTTTATGTTTATTTAATGAACGTACATAAAAGAGAGAAGTTTGGATTTCTCATATGTCTTAAATCTCCAAGTTCAATTAAGGTTGTACTACTTGAATTCTGGCTTATCGTTGGGAGTCCCGATGTGCAGTAGTACACATCATGCTTCGACAATGGATTTTTGATACTTTGCCCCCAATACAATCTTGTTGTCACCAAACAAGTTCCTTGAAGTACCCAGTATAACATATCATGACCATGCTTCCATAATTAAAAAGATAAGACAACCAAAGTACTCTTAAATCGAAGAAAAACATTGCTGCAAAAACAAGTATACCTCCACAAGTTTCTCAACTTTTGTAAAATGACAACCAAAGGAGGAGTAGCGCATGCCATACAGAAATGGTGCAAGATATACTCTGAGTTTGTTCTACAGTAAAGGAATTCACAAAGTCAGTTAAAAGTGATTGTTCAAAGAAAAAGAATTCAACGATGCTAACACATTTAATTCAAATACACAAAAATTCATTGAAGACCAAGAAAAAAGAACAAGACTTACATTGAGAAAAAAAATAATTATATAAGGAAAGACCAAAAAAATCAAAGCTCACACAAGTGAATCCAATTAAAGAAAGAAACTCCAGTCAAATAAATTACAACCTAGAGGACAGATGAAGAAGAAACTCCTCAATCATCTTCGTGATCTCTGTGTCTAATGTTTTTCAATGCTCAAGGCATAATAAAGCACAATAGTCTTTTAGGGCTTAAGTGCAAGGCGGAAAAAAAATGTGGGTTTTTTTTTAAGGTGCAGTCTCTCTATATATAATACAAGATAATATAAAAATACAAGATAAAAAAGAGGATAGTTGAATTGGGAATATAAAAGAAAAAAAATAAAAGTAACCATAGGGAAAAAAAATATTCCATTTAGGCCAAGCAAATTTTATTATTTATAATTAATATGGAAGGAAAAAACCCTAATAATTACTTTTTTAAAATAATGAAAAAAAACCCCAATGCCTAGGACATTGGGCCGTAGGGCTTCACTGAAAGCACCACATCTGATGCACTTGTGTGCAAGGCGAGGCACTATGCATGCGCCTAGGAGGCTTTCTAAAACACAGCATGTGTCTAGCAAAAGGAAAGTCAAACACCTCATAGAAACAACTCCAAACTAACCAAACAAAGTCATGATTCAAAAAGATATGATTGAAGTCTTTTTTCTGCCCACCAATACAGAATGTGAAAAAGCAGCCCTACAAAAAGGATCATCTTTCTAAAAACCAATCTAATCTGTAAAAGTCTTCCTCTTTTCAGCCTCCTCATAGTGTTCTTCCTCCTATGATCTCGAGTTTGTCTTGGTGCAAGTTTTTGGTCGCCTTTTATTTAGAAGGATGTTTAGTCTTGTATTTGTATTTGTATTTCCCTGTACTTCTTTTGTGTTTGTTTTTCCTTTAGCCATTACTCCTTTGTTACGGGTTTTAGCTTGGTTGGATATGATGAGGGTGTTAAGGGGGTGTCAACCTAGTTGAGATGTCTAGGTGCACCCCCGATCGATCCATGCTTACATGCTCATTGTATAATTCTTTTGTATTATGAGCTTTTGTCTCATTATTATTATATTAATATTAATAAAGAGGCTGTCTCCTTTTTAAAAGAAATATCTGTAGAAGTTTTCCATGATTGACTTACCACAAACAGAAGTGCTAAGTCTTCTAGAAAAATTTTACAAAATCTCTAGAAGAGGGAACTGCATTCTTAAAATTTTCACAAAAGCTCCAAAAGAGGGAACTACAAGAAATACTTTTAGAAGGATTCAAGCTCCAAAGAGAAACAATCCTTCTCCTTCGTATTAATATCAAATGTCTCGTTCGAGGATACAAGAGCCACTATGTCAGTTGCTTCTCTATCAAACAACAAATGACAGAATCCCAACAATATCCTAGAGCTACTAAAACGAGAAAAGGCATCTGCCACCAAATGATTCAGCATAAGGAAAAAGATGTAAACAGGAAAATAGAGAGCAGGGGCGAATGTCTAAGATGAAAGCACAAAATAGTTCAAAACTTCGAAAACACAAAATATTAGTCAGTATAAGACCATGCTTTGTCAAAAATTTCGTCAAAGCAGCTGAGCAAATAAAGGCCTAAGAAATTTCTTTAGAACAGTGCAATAAGAAATTGTAAGCACCTTCCACTTAAATATGTGGTTAAGAACTTCAGGCTCACAAACAGCTTCTGCATCCTCAATGCAACATCCTTCATCAAGCTTGCGCAGAGCAGCTCGAACAGCCTAACAACCAAAACAGTAGACCATTAAGGGATAAGAAACCACGAGATCACTTTAAGGATACAAAAGTTAATAATTTTCTTACCACAACTGACCCTTCCAACTTCCCCATCTTAATTGTCTTGTCCACTACATGTTTTAAAGAATATGCATGAGTAGATGGGACTTTGTGCTTCTTAATTACATCTTCCAAAGTAATTGACGATGCAACATTTTTCATCATGTCCATTAACCTAGGTTAAAAGAAAGAATATTTTAGAAACAAATCCACTTTACCAAACATGCAAGCGTGCACTTTAGGGAAGTTTATAACTGTTGTCATTCCTTAATTCATTTTTTAAGGGTGAGGGCATCAAACCAAATGTGAAGTACAAATGGCAGTTACCTCCTCTCCGAATTGGCATCTAATAGGAGCATCCCACTTCTATCCTCCTTGTAAATCTTACTTGGATCAAATCTCTTGGTTGGTATGGCAGACTTGCCAACTAAGGAGGATTTTTTCACTTTGATCGTCTTATCAATGTCCATGAGGACAGATTCTCCTTTTTGATTCAAACAGTTTTTGAAATGTTACCCAATTTCACATTTTTAGACTCAGAACTCCACAATGATTTCGCAGTCACTTTACCAAGAAGCTTCCCATCAGATGAGGACCTCTCAAATGATTTGGATACTTTTGCAGCAGATTTTCCCTGAAGGTCATCTGGCATAGATCCCTTCTTTGATACAACATTCTCCCTACTGCCACGAAAAACTATCGTCTTCCCTCGTCTTGTATCACTGATAGGAAGTTTCCTTTTCTGAATGGGAAGCCTACTCTCTTCAAGACCAGGAAATTTTATATGGTCTCTAGCAGGAGTCTCAATTTCTTCATCAATCTCGTGGTCCCTGGTCAAATTAAATGAAAAAAAAACATTAATAGGCCAATACTGATTAAAGGAAATAGTAGTAACAGCTGACACAGCAATCTTACAAGCAATATATCAAAATGTGATTAGGTAATAGCTTTTCCCATGCCCTGGTCGGGTTTCACCATCCTCAGAACCTTCAAAAGTGATTTTCCTAACAAAAACAATGCATTCTTTAACCAATTAAGCACCAGAACTTAAAAAATTACACTCTGATTCACTATATAGAAATTCAAAGGATACCTTGGTAAGCATTTCCTGTGGTATGATTTTGGACACCGTCGACAAACAGCAAACTGTAGTTCCCATATTTTCTTATTTTCGCCGAGCGCACAAACAGAGCACTTATGCACAGGGCATGAGAAAGATTCTCCAGATGCAATCTTCTTCTCAAGGTCTCCAGCGGCAACTTTATTCTCCGGATGAAGCAATCTTGAAATACATTTAGGATGATAAAAATAACCACAAGTTGCATTTACGCATTGGAAGACCTAAAGAGCAATAGTAACTCATATTAGGTAATAATCAGAGACTGATGTTTAACATCATAAGTAAATCTCTTTTTTTAATAAGAAAAGCATATGTATATTCAACAAAAAAAGCCAAGAAGGACCATCTAAGAGGAAAGGGTTGAGGAAACCCCCACCCACAAAACTAATAAAGAAGAGCCTAGCAATTATTAATACTCATTAAAAGATCTAATTACAAAGGGAGATATGAGCTATTGGCAAAATTAACAATGTGTTAGAAAGTTGCTAACAAGAACAAGATATTAATTTATTATAATGAACTATAAGAAAATACAAGATAAACCCAAGTATAAGGCACTTGGAACCTCCCTCTTGAGTACTCTCACCCAAGCCCTAAATCACTCCACATAATAACCTCTCTCTCTCACTTACCCTCCCTCCATTTATAACAAGATGTAACCACCCTAGTAACCACACATAATAGCTACTAGTAACCACACTTACACAATAACTACTAGTAACTTCCTAAGTATCTAATTACCCTTATACCCCTAACCCTATACTAATCTAATTACCCTTATACAATATAAACCCATGTATACAAATGTAGGTATCTAACACAATGCTAATAAATAAATTACATTAAAACTACAAAGATTCCAAACCTACAAACAAGAAACTAGCAAAAAAAGTCAAACAACTCAAACCCAATCAAAGGGTCGACAAAATTATGAACCAAAAGATTGTGAAAAAACTCTAGTGTAAATGTAAAGATGGAAAGATATTAGGGTTCACCTAAGTTCATTATGATTATAATAAACAAAAACAAATTAATAAAACAAAAAAAAAAGGGAGCCAATGTCTATATTGCGCAGGATTCATATAGTAAATATTCATACAATACGTGAAGGATAGCCATTTTAGTAGTGAAGTGTATGGTCAATCGATTTTATACCTACAATGAGTTATTTTTAGAGGAGTTTCATTGAATCTTTAACAACTTTCCAAATATAAGCAGAGTACAAATAAACTTGACTTTGTATTACTCTCTTTGTATAACTCTCTTGTACTTTGAGTGCATATTAATAAAAAAGATTTGTCTCCGTTTCAAAATAAATAAATAAACTTGACTTTGAGGGTGAGTATTTTTTGTTTATATGATGATAAAACCAATTTCAATGAGGAAAAAAAAAGAGAGAATAGGAGGCTAACCAAAAGCCAGCCCACTAAAAGGAAGGGAACCCTCTAGAAAAAGGGACCCAACTATGCAAAATAACACCTATAGAATAATTACAAAATTCCTTCGAATTCAAGGCCCACAAAGAAACATGATAACGTACAAGGGACCAAATCTCACTGGGGACCCT
Organism: Cucumis sativus; assembly: GCF_000004075.3. Taxonomy (NCBI): domain Eukaryota; kingdom Viridiplantae; phylum Streptophyta; class Magnoliopsida; order Cucurbitales; family Cucurbitaceae; genus Cucumis; species Cucumis sativus. The sequence goes on along the minus strand of NC_026661.2, from coordinate 6,991,186 downwards.
CTCCCCACCCCTAAAAACCCCATTGTTCTGCTCACCCCACACCACCCATAAAATAGAACACACCCCCATGACCCAAAGGAAGTGCCCTTCTCACTGGTCAGGGTTGAGAAGGAACTCCTCAAGCAACGCACACACATCTCTATGTCAAGTCCCCCCTAACGCCAAATGTCTAAAACAAAGAGTTCCAAACCAAGCTGGAAAACTCACAATGCCCAGAATGTGGTCCAGATCTCCCTCCCTTTTCTACAAAGAATGCAACAAGAAAGGACCTACAAGCGAGAGCATCTTCCTCTTAAGCCTATCCATCCTGTTTTTTTTCTTTTTACGGTCGTGTAAAACTTGCCAACTAAAGAACTTAACTTTCCTAGGAATCTCAATCCTCCACAGCACAAGAAAACAGATAGACCTAGGGGAGAACCACTTCACCCACGTCTAAACGAGTGGCCCTCAAGTACCTCTATTGTTTCCCTATAGGAAAAAGCACAACAGAACCCAAAAGAGAGGGAATACGAGCTCCTAGACCACACGAGAATATCAGCAACAAAACAGTGTTTGTGATCAAGAAAATGATACGAAAGAGGGAATAAGAAACAGAGAGGTCTCTCCCCCATCCAATGGTCTTCCCAAAAGTAAGTATCTCTCCCCCATCCAATGGTCTTCCCAAAAGGAAGTATCTCTCCCCTTCCCCACCACACAATGAATGAATTGAACAAAAGCAAGGAGATCTTTCTAGAAAATCTACGAGAATTCTTCGAACAAAAGATAATTCAGTATTTGTCCATACATGAGGGGAAGACTTCCACTTATAGAGTTTTAATACAAGTGGTGGTAAAAAATGGAATTAACCTAAGACTATGACCCAGCTAACCACATTCTTCTTACATCACCACTTTCCCCTTCTCCCTCCTGATTCAATTGATGCAATCAAGCTCTCTTTCAACCCTAACATCATTTCCAATTAAATCAACTCAGTTGACATCAATTTCATGAGGATCGAGCTCGTGCCATTTCTTCGAACTCAAAGAAAAGCCTCATGGGTTGGCAAACCACCATCTGAAGTGATTCTTTAGACTCTATCACTTTTGAGTTGGTAGCAAAAACATATTCAGGGGAATTGATGTAGAGTGTAGAATAATGGGGGCCAAGGCTTCTGCTGATTATTCAAGTCAAGATATTAGTTTAAACTGGAGTGCTCTCATCTCCATGTAATTGTTGATGGCAACCGTGGATAAGATGGCTCTCTTCCTCTACTACACTTCATAGTCTTGTTTTGCTATTTTTGAATATTCTTGGCGATGGAACAAAGATCAAGAACTTTTCTATTGATGTAGTGAGAAGAAACAACAAATGTTCAAATGAAACAGAAAATCTGGAAGTTGCTAAAAGGTAAGTTCTCTTTGTTATCCCTCCTCCCCCCTCCCTCCTGCTCCCTTTTCGGTTCTCTCTTTTCCAGTAGCCTCACAACGACTACTTTTCAGTCTAACAACGTTAGCCTCCTGGTGAAGTCTACCCACAGACCAATCACTAAAGGTCTGGTGGTTGAGTTTCGTTTTAATTGCACAGGGAAGCTTAGAAGTGAGACTGCAATGGAAGTGGTAAGTTACGAAGTTCTTCAATCGTATTATCGCATTTGGTCAGAAGACGATAGCTTCCTTGTCAAAGATGTGAGCTGGTGCCTGAAAGCATTATCAGTGTTATTAAGAGGCCCAGCAGATTGTTTCTTCCAGAAATGGGGGAGTTAAACCAAGGAAGGTTGAAGTTGTCAAAGTTCAAGGCAAAAAAGGGTTGGGTGTTATGTTGTGTGACCTATGGCCATTTTCAGGTGGACACTCCTTCATTCGAGTGTGTTAGGGAGAAGACAAACAGGGGTGGGTGGCATTTCACAAAATGCTGGAGAATTTCCTTTTCAAAACCAGAGTATATAAGTTGGTATTCACATAAAATTGCCACATCTTTTAATCCAGCCCAGGCTAAGAGTACAAGCTTCACAGATAAAGTTAAATCGGATGGTAACTTAACCCATGATGAAAAGAAAAAAAAGAGAGTGCCATTAAAGTTGATTATCAGGCTGTGACCAAAGATGAAGGAGAAAGCTCTCAAGTTTCCTCTATTTTGAAGAGAGCAAAACAGAGTCAGGGGGTGACAAATAACTCGGAAGTTATTCAAACAAAGTTTGAAAATGATGTAAGAAGACTAAGAGTTAATTGGGTAATTAGGTAATATTCTAGATTAATTCCCTTTTTAGCCCCATTTGTAATAGAAGTCTTCTCCTCTTGTATGAAGCACATTATTCATTCTAATAAAAGATTCTCAATCTTGGTTCTTGGAGGATTTCTCCTTGAGATTACTTAGGCTACATCAGAATAGTTGTGGATAGTTACAATACTCTTTGCGTTGATTATTGGAGAGAAATTCGAAAACTGCTGGAAATCTTTTTCCAAACAAGAATTATCATCAACCCACTATTGGATGAAAATGCTCTTATTAGTTTGGATCAAGGCCTGGTTGAAGATTTCATCAATGAACCTGAGAGATGGCAGGAGATGGGGCCATTTCACCTAAAGTTCGAAAAATGGGATAGAAAAAACAGCCAGCCGTTGGTAATGAAAGGCTGCAGCAGATGGTTAAGAATTGGAAACCTTCCTCTGGACTACTAGTGTAGAAAAACCTTCGAAGCCACCAGAGAGAATTTTGAGGGTTTAGAAAGCATTGCCACAGAAACGCTTAATCTAACCAATTGCAACGAAGCAAGAATTCAAGTTAAACCGAATTTATGTGGTATTATACCTACTACCACTGAAATTACAGACTTTAATAGAAGTAATTTTTTCTTGAATTTTGATGATATTGAGCCTATGGATCCCCCATGTATTTTCAAGGGAAGTCTTATGTTAAGGATTTTCAAAAACCCTATTGATTAACTAAGGGTTAGGCAAGCTTTGGAAGATGAAGATGTTAATGTTTTGTTCTTCCCTCAAGAACTTGATGTGTTTAAATCCACTAAAACAGCTCCCTCCTTTTCAAGAAATCCATTAGAAGCTTTGAATCAAATTCATGTTTCCTCACCGGCGCCGGAGGCCGACAATCTGATTGGAAATGAAATATGTCCGTTAGAAATTAATAGGCTGTATCCAAGGAAGAGAGAGAATTCAGCAGAAGATATCTATGCATTTAATTCATTGGGCTTTGGTCTAACCTCAAATGGTGGAAAGCTCAAATGGGGCTACTTTCCAGCCTAGTATGAACACGAAAAAAGCTTTAACAAGGAAAGAGAATGTGAATGGAAATGATTCTCTGCAAAGTAATTGTTCTGCTTCCATCCGTAAGGGCACGAAAAAGAAATTTAAAAGAGAGCCTGTTGTAGTTCCTCCGTTATTCCTCCCAAAAGACAGCTCAGCAGCATTAACTAATCACTCAAGAACCCTTCCACCTTCCAGCCGTGTTCTCATATCTTCCTCTGCCTTGGAATCCAACTCTTCCTTGCCTTTTTCCAACCAATCAAACAGTACAGTGAATATAGCATTCCAATTGTCCAAGGATAACTCGAATAATGATCTTCTTCAGTCTCCATCTCACAATACGAGTGAGTTCGAAATACCTCAGAAATTTCCGGCTAACATTTGCTTGCATCAACGAATGAAGAGAAACAAGAAGTGCAAGATTCCTAAAATGTCTCAAGGAAGTTCTTATTTGGTTAAGCCTTTCCGAAAACACTTGACCAAGAAAAGGACTTCTTTTAGCAATTCTTGGACAAAAATCACAAACCCTGACTTGCTTGAGGCTGTTGTGTCAAGATCCAAGTCCCTGGCCTAAATCAAAACAGGTCAGCTTCTTTACCTTTTTTGAATAAACCTGGTTCCCATTTCGGATGTAATTCCCAAGAGTCTTTCAATCCTCCTTCTGTGCGAGGATTACATAGCAATTTTCAGACTTCTCATAAAGGTACGAAAGACTTTGATGAAGAGTCATTGGCAAGTGTAAGCAGTGAAGAACAGGAAAGAGGACAATGAGGAGATAGAAATTACAATAAAATGCCAGTTGATATGAACAAGGCTTTAAGTATTTTATTCCAATCTGAAGAGGTTCAATTACTTTCCATTAAGAAAAGCTTTCCTTTACTCCACTGTAAAAGAAAAATACATACCTAAAAATTGCATTCCATAGTGGATACCTGTGAAATCTCTTTAGCCTAATCCAAAGGAAAACAGGTCATTCGGTGGATATCCTCAGGGTTGAAAATTGAAGATTAGCTATTGAATTGCATGATGATTTGGACAAAAACATGGTGGCTGATTCTTAGAAGTTTTCAAAAGAAATTAGTCCAGACATACTACTAATTCAAGATTCTAGAATGGACAGCTTCGTTAAAGAAGTCATAGAAAGCATATAGAGCTCAAAAGATGTCGGCCAGATTTTAGTTGGAAGCTTTAAAGATTTTCAGGGACTTTCTTACAAGGTGGGTTGAAGGTTTTTTCAGAAAACTGACATTGCTAAAGCTGACTTCTCTTTGATAACTGGAGTAATGAGTTGAAGGCAGTGCTGGCAAGTTTATGTGGATTGGAAGAAGACTACTTCCAGATCCTCTGGACTTTGGATTGTGTTGGCAAGTTAGCTTTGAGGCAGCTGTTTGCATCTTCTTGGCTTTCATTTTCTCCTATCATCTTGAAGATTTGGATGTGCAGTACTTTTTATACGAGTGGAGTGGGCTAATTTTGAGAGAGTGTTTAAGTATTGCTTTTTACTTAGCTTTCTACTGATGTACTGTATTGTGTGGCTTTGATTAGCTCGTTTATTTTCTGATTCGGACTCGTATTTAAGTTTCCATCATATTTATGTTGCCCGATTATAGTCTTTGTTTATGTTTTAGCTTGTTTTTTCCCTTAGTTCTTTTGGTTTTGGTATAATACTCTTGTACTTTGAGCTTTAGTCTCATTATCCTTCATAAAGAGGCTTATTTTCGTTTCAAAAAAAAAATCTTGGCAATGATTGTAATTTTTAAGTTATTAAGTTATTTGCAAGTTTCTTTTCAAGGTGTTGATGGTACTAATGGGGTGTCAACCTAGTTGAGATGCCCGGGTGCACCTCCTGATCCACAGCTTTATGCTTGTTGTTTCCATTGTACTTTGAGCATAGTCTCATATCATTATTTTAATGAAAAAGCTTGTTTCTTGTCAAAAAAGGGTGCTGGTGCTGGTGGTTTCAAAGGGTACATAATGGTGTACAAGTTCGATGCCCTCTCACTGATGAAGGCAAGGCGAGGGCTTTTTTTCTCAAAGAAGAAAGGAGTGGGGAGTGGGGTGTGGGTTTTTTTTGCTTATGAAGCATGAATACTCCATGTGAAGCAAAAAATCGTATCAAATACGTATCAAATATCAATACTCCTAAATACTTCCCATATACATATCGGATAAGTGATTTGACATATTTGCTTTTAATAAAAAACAAATATCAAATGCACTTCTGAAGTGGACACGTTGGACCTTCTAAAAAGAAGGCATCTAATCTTTCCCAATCCAAACTAGGTAGCATATTTAAAAAGCCCATTGCCCCCACCCAAAACTAAAAGGAAAAATATTTAAAAAGACCAAACTAGAATCATCTAATCTTCATCCATCCCGCCTAAGTCACACAAAATAACCCACTTAAATATCTTTAACAATTCAATGAAGAAGTTTTTCATTTATCCTCGTACTTCTCTCTCTAATCTTCTTCTCCTCTGTCATTCTAACTCTGGTGCGCCAACCTTTTCTATTCTATTCCATTGCAATTGTATTTCAATATTTTTTAAGAGAAATTGTATTTCAATACCTTTGATAGTACTTCTGGTAAAGTATTTTGTAGTATTGTCATCAACTAGACCAGTGTTTTAAAAAGCGCACTAAGCGCGCGCGCCTAGGTGCGCCTAGGCTCAAGGCGCCCACTTGGAGCTTATTTGTGAGGAAGTGCGGAGAATTCTAAAAAAGCCCAAGATTAGCGCGCGCCTCAAAGGCGCAAGTCGAATTAGGAGTGGGCTATTTTTATAACTTATGGGCTGGGCTTTAATTATAAAAAACTATTATTATCTAAATTTTTTAAACCTATTACGTGAAAGTGAAGAAACAACCCTTCACCCTTCTCCTCCCGCGCATGAATTTTCTTCAACACGACTCTTCATCTACTTTTTCGGTTCTTCCGTTCTGCTTCTACTTCAAAACTTTTTGCTTCCTTTTCCACCCTTCTTCTTCACACAAAACGTCAACAAATCTATTTGGTGCTGCGGCTGCCATTACTCTGTTTTTTGGTGCAAAAACAGAGGAAAAGAGAAGACAATAATATTCTGCTTCAGTTTTCACCTCCTCCATTTCAGCTTTATCGCGGGTGAGTATCTCAATCGTACGTTGTAAACTTTTTGCCTCCTCTTGGATTAGATTTAAATTCACATCAAGTGAATCTCTTTGTTCAGTTAACATCTGCATTGCTTTCTCCTTCTTCTGTAACTCTTTGACAAGAACATCAAACTCCATCAGCATCCCACTTTCTTTCACCACAGCTTATTCAATTCTCATTTGAAGCTCAGAAATTCTCTTCCCGTTCTCTTCCTTTTCCTGTTTGAAACAGAATGTACTCTGTTTTAATTGAGCAACTTCCTTCTCTAACTTCTCAAATCTCAACCTCCATTTCCAGCCCATTTTTTTCCTTTTCAATCTCACCTTTCTCCTTCATTTTCACATCCACTTTCCTCTCTAAATCTTCAATTACCCTGCCTGATTCCTCCAACAACTTCTTAATCAATTCATTATCTTTCGTCAGATTCACATTCAAAATCTCACATTCCTTTTTTTCACTCAACAACTTCTTCCATTTCGTACATGCTTTTCAAAGGATTATTAGTTTTTATCCTTTTACTTTCATTTAACATATTGATTGCTCAGAATGGTGAAAAGAACAAATTGGATGAACGAACTTGAAATGTTTTCTATCTATTGCATCTTTTGGCTCTATTGTCATTTCCTCTAATTTGGTTGCTAAGAGAATGGAAGGTGGATCCTCTCTTTCATTTTCGAGAACTAAGTTTCCACCTACAATTCCAATGAAACTCGAGAGGAATGAGATGAAATATAGCAGAGGATTGAGATAACTACAATCAAGTTTTGACCAAAAGTCTATATTTCATGCTAAGCATAGTGGGCTATTTTTTTAGATGTCGAATTCTGAGTATCTCTCCTTTGTTGATTTGACATCTTGCATTAAATTTCATACTCTACTGTGACACTTTGTTGTGTCACAGATTCATTTGGTTCTAGTATGTTTTGGTCTAAGTTAGCTATCAATTTGCTGATTTGACGCTACGAACTACATATGTCGTTTTGTGTTTTCATAGCGTGGTATACCCATTGAGTGACTATTGGTTTTGTCTCTTGACTTATTTATTGTGTGCAAGTTTTGGACATCTTCTTCTTTTTATACTTCTCGACCACAACTTCCTTCAATAACCCATCAAACTCAACCTTCATCCCATCCCTCTCACAACACACTCCCCTCCAATCCTCCATTTATAACAGCTTCATCCCATCCATAGATAGCTTCTGTTTTTTTATCTTTTTATAACAGCTTCTGTTTTAAATAGCTTCTGTTTTTTTTTTTTTTTTATAACTTAGATCATAGATGGCTGATAAAAGTTCAAGAAAAAATCCGGCATGGAAATATGGTCAATTGCAAAATGACCAAGATAAAAATACGTTTGTCTGTGGATTTTGTTCGAAAGTAACAAAAGGAGGGGTATATAGAATGAAACAACACCTCGCTGGTGGTTACAGAAATGTCACCGCCTGTACAAAATGTTCGGATCACGTGAAGGAAGAAATTAAAGAGTACATGTCCAAAAAAAAAGAGATTAAAGAACAAAGAAATCTGATTGTGGACATTGATGTAGAAGATTACGGTATCGAGGATGAAGATGAAGGGAGTGTTAGTGTAAACAACATAACAACACCAAGGGGCCCGAGCTTGAAGAAGCCAAGGCAAAAGGGTCCAATGGATGCATTTTTTACTCCTAACCCAGAAACTGTGGTTCAAAATAGAAAGGACAAAGGAAAACAAACTTCATTGAATGGGCCAAGGTTGGATGCACTGTTATGGCTGATGGATGGACCGATAGAAGAAATAGGACATTAATTAACTTTTTAGTTAACAGTCCTAAAGGCACCATGTTTATTGAGTCCATCGATGCTTCATCTTATGTGAAAGATGGAAAGAAGATGTTCGAGTTATTTGATAATTTTGTAGACCGAATTGGAGAAGCAAATGTTGGACAAGTAGTTACCGATATTGCCTCAGCAAATGTGATGGCAGGTAAGAATGTAGACTACTTACAAGTTATAACTTTAATTTGTTAGATTTAGTTGAGTTCTACGTTAAATGTGTACTTATTTTCTTTGTTAATAGGGAGATTGTTAGAAGCAAAGCGACCACAGTTAATATGGTCTCCGTGTACCGCTCATTGCTTAGATTTGATGTTGGAGGATGTATACAAGATCTCGAATATTCGAAAAGCATTGAAAAGAGGCATGGAGATTAGCAATTTCATATATGTTCATCCTGGAATGTTAAACATGATGCGATGTTTTACTAACCAAAAGGACTTAGTTAGACTAGCTAAGACTCGTTTTGCTACTGCCTGCATTACATTATCGAGTATACATCGTCAAAAGAATAATCTGAGGAAGATGTTTACTTCAGATGAATGGAAGAATAGCAAATGAGTAAGGACAACAAGCGAAACGAGTAGTTCAGACTATTTTGTTGGCTAGTTTTTGGACTACAATTGTTTTCACTCTTAAAGTATCTGGCCCACTAGTCCGAGTTCTTAGATTGGTTGATGGCGAGAAGAAGCCACCTAGGATATATTTATGAGGCCATGGATAGAGCTAAGGAAGCTATTGCTAAATCCTTTAATAATAATGAAGAAAAATACAAGGACATTTTCACCATAATTGATAAAAGATGGGAGCTTCAGTTGCATCGTCCCCTGCATGCAGCGGGGTATTATTTAAACCTGTCATTCTATTATCTGAATCCTAATATCCAGAAGGATGATGAAATAGTTAATGGACTCTACTCATGCATAACAAAAATGGTTGCTTCATTGGAAGTACAAGACAAAATACTTGCAGAACTAAGCAAGTATAAGAGAGCTGAAGCATTATTCGGACAATCTTTAGCAATCAGACAAAGGGACAAAATATCTCCAGGTAAATTTCAACTAAACGATTACTCAACGATACTAGCAACAAGTTCTTCTATTAATATATTTTTTGTTTGTGCCTATAGTGGAATGGTGGATAATTTTGGACAATCAACTCCAAGCTTGCAAAAGTTTGATGTGAGAATTTTAGGTCTTACTTGTAGCGCTTCTGGATGCGAGCGTAATTGGAGTGTGTTTGAACAAGTTACCTTTTCTCTCCTTAAGTACATTGAGAATGAGAAGCAAAATTTGTTGATTCACTGATAATGAAACTTTCTAATTTTTCAGCTTCATAGCAAGAAACGAAATAGGCTTGCTCAAAGTCGTTTGAATGATCTAGTGTTCATCAAATACAACACAGCATTAAAACATCGATACAACCTACAAGATATTGTCGATCCCATCTCCTTAAAAGATATTGATGATAGTAACGAATGGTTGATTGGAAGATTGGATGACGATTCTGAGGAGGATGATGAGTTGGTATTTGACGATGATTCTTTAACGTGGGGTGATGTTTCTAGAGCTGTCGGAGCAAAAGAACCACCATTCTATTCTAGAGCTAGTACCTCTAGAGCAAAGACTAATGTTTCATGTTCATCCTCGTCTACCACGCAACGCAAACAAGTAAATTTAGATGACTTCGATTTGGAAGAAGAAGATACTGATGGCAATAAGTCTAACGAAGGAGTGAATGAAGACGAGGATCAATTTAGTGATGATGAGTTTGATCTTTAGGGATGAACTTTTATTTTGATTGTTGACTTGTTGTTGAATACTGGGTAGTTTTCTGTTGTGTTTTGTTGTTTAGGCTACTTATATTGGTACTTATATTTTATACATTGTTGCTCTGCTACGAGTGTATATATATATATTTTCTTTTCTTTTTATATATAGTGCTCTTATCAAAAAAAGCTCACGCTTTTTTGCGCCTTGTGCCTAGGCTCCAGAGGACCAATGCGCCTTAGTGCGCCTTGAGCCTTTAAAAACACTGAACTTGACACTTCATGTCTATTAGTGCATTACATTTAGCATCTTTATGTTAAATCTGCATATATTTGATATTCTCTTAATTAAAATAATGTATCTTCAACGTATCCATATCCTAGTTTTTCAAAAATTGGCATATCATTTGTATCCTATTGAATTATCTTATATTTGTATTTGTGTTCATATTTACTACATTTTTTGTTGGAAGAGGAAGAAAAAGGGAGCTGGTGGGCTTTTCCTTCAATAGCAACAACGGTGAGCCGCACAACAATGATGGAGAGGGGTTGAAGGAGGAGAGGAGAGAGAGAATTCAATAAAATTAAAATTAGTATTTTATTCAACTTATTTATATTAATTAATAATATTTTATTCATAGTAATTACCACATGTAGATCCTGTTAATAAAGGGAGCAAAATCAAGCATTTTTAAATGTAGGAGACTCGATTGTTCAATTTTCAAACTTAGACAACAATTCAAAACAAACCTCAAGGATCAAAAGTGTAATTTTCACTTTGATATCTTGTTCAAATTGATTTATGACCCATTTTATTCCCGCAAAGACACCTTCCTCTCTCTCATTCGTGTTTCTCTCTAAGAAAAACATACCCCGCAAAAACAGTGTATATTGAAAGTAAAAAAAATCAAAAACATCCAGTAAACATTATTAATCCATACCTCAGCACCAGAAGACTGATCAGATGAACCTAAATTCCCGCAAGCATAGCACTGGTGTGTTTGTACTCGCAATTCTTGCAAATAAAGGTTTCAATTGCCTGCCAGCAAGCCCATAGATATTGAAGAAAATTAACAAAGGGAGTTTGCAAGCATAGAAAACATACATGAATATTATCATACATCTACTTCTTCTTTAGAGAGACCGAGCGAGAAACAATCACCATCCTCTTCAGTTGCATGAAAGGACCTCATGCACCTCCCATCACAGCTATAAGAAAATCAAAATAGCTTATTAGGCTTAGCTTGATGCTTCTACTTGGGAGAAAATTTCCAATGACTTCTGTAATTATTCACTAGATCATATTATTTTGAACTAGAAACACTTTTGTGTGTGATTTCCTGGTCGAGCTGTCATTTCTATGTCATTCTGAGAAGAAGGCTACAAGGGAAGGAAATTCCATCGAACTATGATTTTAAGAAACAAACAATTTTGCAAAGCCAGTAACCAACCTCGATAATTTAAAGTAGGGGAAAAAACAATATGTGTATTGTGAAAAAAAGGCAGAAGGTATATTAAAAAATAACAGGAGAACAGGTATTGGCAGTTGAGATATAAATATTACTCTCTCCACAAGAAAAAAAAACCTTATCATTTAGTTAAAATCGGACACAAGATCCATAAAATGAATTATCAAATATCAATGGATCACTTTAAACAAAATAGAAAGGAATGCACTACAGAAAATGAATACTTCAACATTTCATCAAAAATAATGAAATATACAAAAAGGAAACCCTAAAACCAAAGAAGATACTGAAAACTATAGAGAGAGAATAGGTACAAAAATTTAGAAAGAACACTCCAAGATGATGCTACAAAACTATGTACCACCATGTATTTTCTTGGCCTTTTCTCTAACAGGATACAATAGAAAGGACCCATTAACGAAGGCATTTACAACATATAAGCAGCAGTGATGTGGGGGAAGGTTGGGGATCCAAAAGCCAAACCCTCCAAATGGAGTTTTCAAATAGGTCATCTATTTAGCAAAATCTGGTTCTTTAGCACAATGTTAATTGAAGATACCCAAAATTTAAAAGAATTCCTACTTAAAGGTTTTATTCATCTATCTCCTGCCCATTATAAGCTTAAATATTTCTTTCCAAACATAACTCCATACAAATTGCAAAATGAAGCACATCCGTAGATAATCTTCCCTATCCTTTGACCATAAGCCTAAAAGATTGGAAATCCAATGTTGACAACAAAGAGCAATCCTTCAATCATCTCTTACACCCCTTACTTTTGTGGCCCTGGTAGAACATTGTTTCTCCTTACACAGTTACAGCCAGTTGGATAACTTTTTTGTAACCTCCTTCAGCATCGGCTTGCTTTCCTCCCCCCTCTTCTACAATATTATCATCTATGAAAGTGTTTCTAATTCAAACAAAATGACAAAGTATACCACTGAAATAACTATCATTTGAACAGTAACTATACTTTTTCCAAAATTATTCAAATTATAATAAATGCATGTTCCACATGCAAAATTTCCTTGTTACTATCTCTTGAATTAACAAGTGGCAAAGACTCGTATTCTGTAGAATTAATTCAATTCAATAGCCCAGCGACTAAGTTGTGCAAAACCAGATCTCTTCTTTGTTGACATTTTTTTAAGTACCTCAACTAGTTAAACATTGTACCCTCTACCACTATTTTCAAGATTTTAAGGTCATCTAAAGTCCCAAACGTAACAGAAATCAACACTTGTGAGATGATATGATTAAGCGTCTTTGTACTCTTTTATGCCATGAAATCAACACTTGTGAGATGATATGAAACATATATCCTACTTGGCTACTGCACTCTGTGCTTGCAAGCTGACCGCAAGGAGATTAACCGTGTGTACTTTCACAATCATTACCCACAGAAAATCAGGGCCTTGCATTCCACCAACTGATCAGGACAGCTCCCTCTAAAATTGAGGACTTGGATTTCAGATTGTATGGGAATTATCTTTATAGAAAATGAAAAGCCTACGGGATAAATATGGTTCCAGAAGTCCTGTAGGAACTTTCTGAAAAGAGGTATAAAAATATTTTGAGGATGGAAGTCAACATAACCTAGAACTGTGGAATGGTTGAGTCAAAAATTTTATTTATCTTGCACTAATTGAAAACTCCATTGCCTGTGGGCGTGGCTTTGAGACTTAGGAATGTATCACGAACTCCTTCCTCCTCCCCCCTGCCCTTTTGTTTCTTCTTCACATCCATATAAAAAACTTTATTCAACAAAACAAATGAACATAATCTTTTCATTGTCTGCACAAGAATGAAAGAGAACCTGGGACTTAGCTAATAGATCCCACAAAGATTGCTAGATGTATCTGGATCCTCTTCAAAGCATGAAGGCAGTGCACTGTGATCAAGATGGTTCTAATGGTATCCTCAAAGCTCTTTCTAGGCTTCTGAAGTGTAATCCACACATTCTCTTTGGAAAGCACCGATATCTCTGGCTTTGAACCAGAAATATTAAATCTCCATGCGGTAACCTGTTTATAAACTTTTTGAAGTCCATTATCAACTGTACCATGGAGGAAAACAGTTCTTGACTGCCCTCCAGTCTCTCCCCTTTATCCCATTTAATCGGCAAAATAGAGAATGAAATAGGTTCTTCTCTTGTGATCCACAAAGTGATAATTTGAGACAGGTGGTACTGGTAAGGTCTCAGCCTCATCATCTGAAGACGCCATTACTCTATTGTAGTTCCAGTCCTGCTACTTAACAACTAAATTCAATGAGTGGAATAACAAAATAAAAAATGACTAAAAATCCGACCTACAATGAAAGAGAATACTTCACTTTCCCTTAAGACTAGAACAAACACCCGTTCTTGAAACAGGAATAGGATTGATCATAGTGACATATCCATACGAAGTAATCCCTAAAATGCAAATACAAAAAGGGTAATTGAGAGGGACGAAGAAGTACCTGAATGGCCTTCGGTTGAGAGCCAATCCCTACAAGAAGCTATTCAAACTCGGGAAATGGCAATACCGAACAATTTCAACCATGTTAGCAGCGAAGATAGCAAAGGAAGAATGGGAACAGATTGTAAACAAGAATCGGATACCAGCAGCCCTACGGAAGAAAGTCAGGCAGAAGTTGGGGAGGTGAAAATTAGTTCGCGATGGAACCGGCGAAGAAGAGAGCAATATTCTTTGGGGAAAATAAGTTACCAAAAAAATTGTGAAAACTGAAAGCCACAGAATCGTAAATTATAAAAAGATACGAAGAGGATGTTTTGGAGGCAAGAGGGAGGGATGTTCGGGGTAAGAGGTAGAATAGAGATACTACGGGGTCGTTTTGACTAAAATTATGGCCCTTATTTGTAAACATTATTTCAATAAAAGCAGTTACTCTAAACACTTAAAGTAAAATAAACTAGAATAATCATCACGGTTGGGTGGATTAAATTAGGAAAAAAATACTGATCTGGTTCACCCAACCCTATTATGCATATAATATATATAATTGAATGTAAGAAGGGGTAGAATTCAAAAACAAAACTTTGTAACTCACGTTCTACTATTAAAATTACCATGTTTATTCATATCATTTTCTTCCCCAACACCTGAAGTTGCATCATTTCTTTCATCTTTTATTATTTCTTCTCTATTTGTGTTCTTTATGTACTCTTTGCTCTAAAAGACCATATTCAATTTCTTTAACATCTCAAGTTATTGGTATTCAAAATTTTAGGGACATACATTAGACAGGTTGATATAATGACCCCTCATGGACACCCATTATGTCCATTTTTTCTAAGCTTTTCTCTTTGTTTTATGTTGTCCTTTTTAAGCTTAAGGAAGTCTTGTCTAGGGTTGCTGCATATATCTTGATTTCTCTTTACCATTTGGGCTAAGAAGAGTCGATATTCAAAGGATTCATTCCTATGTGCGTTGTGGCTGTTGTTCGTGTGAATGCTTGGCTAAAGATTAATTTGAAACCAATCTAATGACATTGCTTTAGGAGATCCTAAAGTTGGCTCTATCGAGAAGGGAGATCTCATCAACTTAGGGGGAGTCTAAGTTTATTCGTGAAGGGAGTTCACAATAAAGAGGAATGATTAATCAAGAATTTCTATTATTTAGGGGAGTTTGAGTAGTTATTCACTAATAGTAGCATACTTAAGGGGAGCCTAAGTATTAAAGAGAATGTTTCCCAAGTGTCTAGTGAATTAGTTCTACGATTGTCTTTGTGAGCGGAAGAGTGTTTATATAAATACAACTTTATAACTGCTTGACTTATTGATTTCCGTGGATTAACTTTCCTGGACACAATTCTCGTGTGTTTTTTCGTTTACTTCTTGTTGTTTTGTTATTATCTCTCATATTGGTTATTGTTTGACAATATATTTCGTAGTAAAGAACAGTCATTACTGTTTTTTCATGTTTATAAGTTTATGTTTCTATTGTTGAGAAAAGTAAAACATGTGTAATTTTGTCTCATAATTTTTTCAATTAATTGTAAATAATTAACGTTAATGAAATATAAAATAAAGAAGTAAACACATTCTTTAAAGGAATCTAAAGAGTTTGGAATGTAAAAGAATTTCTCATTTTCGATTCTCAAAAAGTTTAACAATTTTGTTTTAATAATAATCAGCTTATCTTTCCATTTAAAAAAATATGAAATTTAGTATTTCAAAACACAAAAGGAAAGAAAAAGCACAGTCCAAAGCGGATTAAGGGAGAATATTACTAGGCTACTTCGTCACGGAACAAATTTGGTTAATTTATATATATAAAACAACAATCAAAAGTATTTATCGTCCATATAAAAATAAAATAAAGTTCATGAAGCCATTGTTATTTTTTCACAAGTTCCATGATTTCGTGGTTGGTTTCGAATTTTTTTGGATGAGTATTGAATTCCGACATATCTTCCTCATATTCTCACTTCTTCTTGTTTGTGATTTCTTCATCTCTTGTTCCATAATTTCTTCCTTGTACGTCATCTTTCATCTTCTTTATTTTTCTTCTTTTTTTTTACTAAATGACTGTGTTCCAAAATCTAAACAATCAGTCATCTATCTCATATAGATCACTATCAGTGTCTATCCTAAATAGATAAGTAATAGATTCAAACGGATCACTTACCAACATCTAAACGATATTTTAGACTATATTATACTATCGTTTAAATTAGAAGCTTTTTTTGTGTATGTTTGTGGTCAATTAATTCCGAGGTATTTTTGTTATTTTACGTTATGAACTTGTGGGCTCTTCCTTTTTCAAAATTGTTCTATATGGTGCAAATAATTTTGCATTTTGTTCTACTTTTGGGGAAAAACAACAAATTATCTTAAATTTATCCTACGTTGTTTTTACTTTAAAGACAAACTTAAATTATCCTGATTGATTTATTTTACATAAATGATAATTCAAAAAGAAAAAAACACTCATTGTGTTTGTTATGGATTTTAATACTATAAAATAAGAATAAAGAAAATACATCAGAACAATGAAACAACACAAAAGAGAATAATAGAGAAGGGAAAACATGGAAAGCAATTGAACTCAATTATGGTATATCTAAGAAAGACATCACATATCTCTAATTATAAGACATGTCATGTCATGGTACAAATTACAATATGAATCTTAGTAGGATGAATTTACAACATGGAATTGAATGAGAGTTATATGACGATTGATAACCTATGTTGGTTATGGATAGATGTACATTTACAATATATAACTATATTTGCAATACTCCCTTTTAGATTTCTATATTATCTATAGTAATATAAAGCTTGAATGAGGAGAAATTTTTTTCTTCCATTTTTGACCTTCCTTTAGAAGTAGCTTCTATAATTAGGTAGATGACAATGTTGTCCTTTTCTATTTTTATGCTAATTGAAAAAAAAAAATGGTCCTTAATAGTTGGCCAACAACGGTCATTGATACTTGCCAGCAACAGTCATAAAAAACAGCCGACAAAAGTTTACCGACAATGGTTGAGGAAAGTTAACCAGTAATGGGTCATCGAAAATGGTCAACGAAAGCTGGCCAACAATGCTAGTCGATCAACAATAAACAAAAGTTGTCTAGCAATAGTCGCTGAAAAATGGTCGACGATTTCAGAGGTTGACCAGCAGCGATTACGGGAAAAATGGTACAAGGAAGTTACTGCTAGTGATAAAAAAAAATAGTTGCCATAAAAAAGTTCATCAGAAGTTGATCGACGATGGTTGTTAGAAAAAGATTGTCGGGTTCGATCAACAATGGTTGTCGAAAAAACAGTAGATGAAAGTTGACCGTCGAAGGTTGCTAAAAAATAGTAGCCAGAAAAGCAGTAACCACAGGTTCGCCGACGACTATTAATGGTGGTCAATAATTTTCTTGTGACTATTGCCATAAAACAAGCATTCGAAGTTTGGTCAACTACAATTGTCAAAAACTAGTCATCAGAGGTTGGTCGGAAGCGATTAATGGTGGTCAACTTACTCTAACTCGATAACACTTATACTCAAATGAACTCCCTTTTTTCAACAAGGCTCTTTTTCAATAGGACTTACCTTTTGGATCTAGGTCTTACATATATATATATATATATATATATATATATATATATATATATATATATATATTTATTTATTTATTTATTTATATTATTAGTTTAGTAAATGGAAAAGAAGTAGCTCAGAGACTTACTCCTCATCCTCACTTCATTCAACTTCAGTCTTCACATCACTCCTTATCTCTCTGACTCACTCTCTCCCTCTCGTTTGGATCTCTCATCTCTAGTGTTCACAATCTCCGACGTTCGCCATCTTCTTCTCAACTCGACAACCCAACCCAACTTATTCCATAATTTAAGGGTTTGATTGGGTTGGTTAAAAATACTATTTGGGTTATTCATATTGTCAATCCAACCAACCTAAAAATATGGGTTGGGTTAGGAATGTCGTCCAACCCAACTCAATCCGTTTACACTCCTCCACTCTTTCATGTAGTTGTTATGATATAATGCACACCCTTTCTAACTTTTCTTTCACCCAGTTCGTAAAAATGGTAAATATGATGAAGATTTGGTAAATTGTGAAGCCTTAAATCTATGACACACTTTCAAGTAATATGTCAATATGTCTTTTTTGATTTCAAATTGAATCATTTGTGAAATCTCCAATCTTATAATGAAGTTCGAATTCACTTTTTTATTTCTTTGTCTTCTGTAGTGACCAATTGAATAGTTTTTTTTTCTGTTCATAAAATCATTGTAATATCATGTCAATTACAATAAAAAACAATAAAAAAAACAAATTATTTAAACTTCATAAAAACAAACTATTGAAAGACAAAAATAAAATCAATTACAGTTTCTTTTCTATGAAATACAAAAATTTGTATGAAAATGTAAATATTTTATTGAGGGTAAATTGTTTACTCTTTTTGAAAATTCCCCATTTTCTATATGTGTGTGTATGTGTATATATATTTATAAAGGGGCTGTGGGAGAAACATCATATGCCCCTTTTAGTGAATGATTATAGGGATATTTTACCTAATTTCACCTTTAAAAAAAATTAAAATCTCACCTACTTTTCAAAGTAAAATTTCTTTTTTAAAAAATAGATTTTATCCTTAAAATCTAAAATTCACCCTAAAAGAAGGAAGAAAAAATCTTCCATATTTTTGTGCATACACGTTTAAAGTTGATTTTTTTTTTTTTAAAAAAAAATGAAATCTCTCCTATTTTGTGGATACAACTATAAAAAGAATCGGGTGATCTCTAAAGTTTTATTTATCATTAAACAAAAACTAAAATTTTATTAAAAAATAGTATTCACTTAAAAAATTTAAATTATGAGTAGTTTAAAATTTGGTTTATTTTAATACATGATTTAAGACCCAAATTTAACCGTAAAAATAATTGACTAAGTGTCAAAGGTTTAAGGACAAAGCGTTTAGAGGTTATAGGGTGATGTGTAGGCAGCCAAAAGAAGGAAATATAACCTCTAAAGTGGTTATTTAGGCGTTTGGACAAGGTAGGTAGCTAAGCTTGAGTGTGTGTTTGGCTAGCGCGCAATGCTTGTCCGTAGAGGTTATTGGGTGGTGAAGAGTGTCCCTAGGCGATCGAGAGCAAAAGAGGTTAGCAAGGCTATGCGAGAAAGTTTTTTAGGGCGAGGAAAGCTTGTCATTTAGAGGTTATTAAGCGTTAAGATGCTAGGCGAGAAAGCTAGACAACATGATGTTGGGCGAGTAGACTTGCACGCGAGGAAGGAGTGCTTGCGGCCATGTTTGAAGTTAGTTAGGTGTTTATCTTGATGTTCCACACTTACGTGTTTTGGTTAGACAAGATAATGAAGAGGTGGAGTCCATGGGTACTTTACAAGTGTTCTCTACATACTTAAGTTAAATTTCGGCAAGTAGGTCGTGTCAATAAAGGCTCATGTAAGACTCAATATAAATAGGAAACTTTAGAATGACATTTCTCCTATCATACTTGTGCGTTTTGGTTGAAATTACTCTCAATAGTTCACAAATTGACTCTAGTTTCTAGAGTAGGGCTACCGGATAAATTTGAGTAAAGGAGGTCTGAGTTTGAGTCGACGAAAGGGAGAATTATCAGCTTTCAGAGGAATCTGACACTAGAAGAAATTTACCATTTAATGTCGGTTTTAAACCGACATTAATGACCTTTGGTGTCGGTTCGGAACCGACATCTATGCTAGCCTTATTAAAGGCCTTTAATGTCGTTTTTACTTTGATATCGATTTAAAAACGACATCAAAGACATCATTAATGTCGGTTTAAAAGCGACATTAATGACCATTGATGTCAGTTTTAAACTGACAATTTTTATGGTGTTATTGTTGACCTTTAGTGTCGGTTTGCCTTTTATGTCGTTTTTAAACTGACATTAAAATCTTGTTTTTGGATCTATTTTTACAAAATTTATTTTTATTTAATTGTTGCATTGTTGTCTATTTTTTATAAACTGACATTAGATACGTGTAAATAAATATTTTTTTGCTCACTCCAACAAATCAATAAAATTAATATTATTTTAGAAACTACAATATTTTTCTTTTACATTTGTATACAGAAAATGAAATCTTAATATTGCGTTTGTATATACATTCTACAATAATACATGAAACTAGATCCTAATACAAGACTTAAATAAGAAATCTTAAACGCCTTCACAATCTTCAACTTTCAACGATCGCTTCCATCTACACAATCGCTTAGCTTAGTTTGGCTGGCTATCTAAGACCAAAATATACTTTACAACCTGAGGAAGATTAAATCTAGAATCTGCAAAATTAGTACATATTATTTAAAATCAAACTAAACAGACTGCAATCTAAATGTGGAAAATTAAAAATTACTACAAAGTTTTCGTAAAGTAAATAATGTAGCAACAACAAAGAAGACGATTGAAATGACAACTCAAAAGTACTGCAGAAATAAAGAAGAAAATTAGCTTTTATCAAACAACTCGTTAACCTGATTTGGTTCTTCAAAGATCAACAACAAAAAGAGGAATACAACTAAAGAATAATTATACTATCCTCGACTCTGACTTCAAAGCAAATTTTAAATGTTCAATTTAGCAATGTTAGTCTACAGGCTTCTTACTCTTAATTGTATAAATTTACCCATCAATAACAACATTGTTTTTATAGAGAAAGTTGAATAATGGAGATGATAAATAATCTTACAAACTCCTATTGGATCGTTTTTCCTTTCAAATGAAAATAGTTAATGAATTTCATATATCGAAGGTGAAAATCCCAAATAGTAAAAGAACATGGAATATAAGGAAGTCCATACTCCACTAGCTAGGTATTGATCAAAGATAAATATATGGAAAAATAGATGCAACCTACAAATATATCAAAACAGACTAATACTCAAACTAAACTAAAGAAAACAAAAACATTACTACTAAAATTAACTAAAAGATAAAATAAAACACAATTGAAAACAATTAATTACCAAGACTAATCTCAATCGAAAACCAAAACGCATCACATTCTAAAGATATTTTGCTTCACATAACACTCCAAATAGCTATACCAAAAAAAAAAAAAACATAAATATCTACAAAATAAATTTGATCCTAGCATAAAAAGCATCATATGCATCAATTTACAAGTAATAGGATGTGCGAGTTAGAAATTAATATATGATGAGCATTGACAGATAGCATGTGAAATGAAGTGCTACATCTTTATTAAAAGGAACAAGATTTCAATAAAATCGAATCTTTAATGCATCACCATTCTCATAAAATGCTAAACAAATCTTCATAATCGCTTAGCTTGGCTGGCTATGTAAGACCAAAATATATACTTTACAACATGAGGAAGATTAAATCCATAATCTACAAAATTATGTTGACAGAGGCCAACATTTGCTCCATCCACAATAGCATCACAATGATTATGTACTTCTATGAGTGCAACACGCCCGTGGCCATATTTTATAACGTTATATATGCAAAAGAAATATATGTATATATATATAACGAAAATTTTATGAACCTACGCATGCACACATTTTAATAATTACTTACTCTGCATTTTTCATTTTGGCAAATCCACCAACAAGAATGGTGTAAGTTACCAAGCTCATTTCTATGCCTCCTTCTCTTCTTTCATTTTTCTAACAAAAGATGGTATGAATAATGTTGCACATCATTAAAGCTTACTATTATCGCAAAACGACACACTTGAAAAATATTTAGATTGAATTAATATAGTAAATATACTTTTGCAATGACATATCTACCATCAAAATATATATTTCAAGCATAAAATACTTAATTGGCCTTCTATACAAATCAATCAAACTTTAACCATATTCAAAACTAGAATGGTGACCTTTATGTCAATAAATGAAGCAAAAATATTAAGCTAACATTGAGATCAAATTAACATATGACGAAAGAAAGGGAGAAAATAGGAGTAGTTATTACTTTGTGTAGACATGAGACCATGGTTCTATTTCCCTAGCTCGCATATTTTCAAAGATTTCACGTGCACCGTTCATATCACCTCTCCTTGTGTAGTAATTCACCATCAAACCATACTCTTTCCTAGAAGGATTAATGATAATAGATTTAATCCTAAAAAAAAAAAAAAGATCAAACCAATTAATATGAAAATGCTCAAATTTAGACTTTTCACTTTTTATGTATAAAATTCAGCAAAAGGTGAATGTGAGATGTCTCAAAGCTTGCTTACATTCATGCTCATGAACAGATCATTGTTGGTGCAAGTTTGAATGAATGAACTCGAACACGCACGATCAAAGCAATACAATTGAGATTCTTACCTTGTCTGTATGATGTTGCACAGTTATATTACATTGTCCAGTAGATACGTCCCAAATTTTGATTTGCTTATCAAGAATTTGAAATAAAATAACTCCAAGATGCAAGTGGGTCAACAATTTTAAGTGAAATGATTAAAATGGGAAATTGAATGAGTATTGATTGTTTTAATCCATATAATGATTGCACAGATGATTATATACCACATTAGTATTGATTGTTTTAATCCATATAATGATCTCTGTAACTTTATTGAATATAGTTCTCGAAAACTTGATTTATATATTTCAAGTATCTTAAATCCTTCTAGAACTTTTATTTAAATATCATTATCAAGAGATCCATATAAATATGTTATGACTACATCCATAAGATGCATGTCCAAATTTTTATACACAACCAAGCCAATAAAAAATCTTAATGTGATTTCATCCACCATCAGAGAATATGTCTCCTCATGGTCAATACCAGGTCTTTGTGAAAAACCTTGTGCAACTAATCTTCCTTCATCTCTTGCAATCTCATTATCTTCATTTCTTTTTCTCACAAATATCCATTTATATTCCACAGGTTTGACACCTTTTGCTGTTTGGACTACTGATTCAAAAACTTGACATTTTGAAAGTGAATTTAATTTTGCCTCAATTGATTCTTTCCACAAAGACCAATCTTTTCTCTGTCGACATTCTTCAACGAATTTTGGTTATGGATCTTCATTTTTTAATATAGTATCAAGTGCAAACTATTATCAACAACTGCATTAATTATATTCCATCTCTTTCCTGTCTTAGTTGTTTTATCTTCTTCGATATTTTGTGTCATAGGATTTCTTCTGGAACATCCATATCCTTAATCGAGTTATTGACTCAATTTCTATTTCAAGGATTTTTATCTTTAATGACAAGTTGTTATGTTGGGATATCAATTTTTTATGAGACATTTGCAACTCTGATATGTGTTTTAGTTACTTTCTTTGCATCTACAAATGCATCTAGTAACTGATTTGCTATATATATTTTGCAAATGAATTATTTTATGAACTTCAAGTTCACATTGATCTGTACGAGGATCCAAATGAGACAATAATGATACATTTCATGTAATTTCTTTTTCCAATTTTTTTAATTTCTCCTTATAACGTTGAAAAATTTGTCTAATTAAAATGATAATCAATAAATCATGTAGACCCGTAAGAGGTTCAAGATTTCAAGATATTTAATAATTTATGGAGAATCGAATCCAACATATATTTCTAGCCTTCTTTGAGGATCCATCTTAGTACGTTGTAATAGAGCAATTGGAACATATATGACACATCCAAAAATTCTCAAATCCCTAGAAGAAATTTTGCCTTTAATGTCAGTTGTCAACTGACGTCTTTGCAAGCATTATAAAAGGCCTTTAATGTCGATTTGACTTTAATGTTGGTTTAGAAACGACATTAAAGGCCTCTTTAATGTCGGTTTAAAACCGACATCAAAGGCCTTTAATGTCAATTTAAAATCAATATCTTTGATGGTTTTATTGAAGGTCTTGAATGTCCTTGGCCTTTGATTTTGATTTTAAACCGACATTAAAGAGGCCTTTGATGTCATTTCTAAACTGACATTAAAGACACCTTTAATGTCATTTTTAAAACGACATCAAAACCTTGTTTCTGGCCCATTTTTAAATTTATTTTTATTATATTGTTGCATTATTGTCCATTTTTTATGACATCAAAACCGATATTATTTGTCTCGAATTATGAGAGGAAATGTTCATCATCGTATATTGTGAAAAATGTAAAAAAAAATTGTTGGCACGCTTGCTAGCTATAGAATGCTAGAGCTACTACTCCATGGCAAACCTTATACACATCAAATACACTTTTCCACACTTCTTCCATATAGAATTAAACAAATACATATAATCCAACACCTATATATATTCACATATCAAATAAATGCATGTTGTCCTCTATGACAAACCAATAGGATTCCTATTTCACCTGCAATGAATAAGATCCAACACATAATATACCAACACACTTTTTCACACTTCCATAAAGTACTACAACAAATACACATCATCCAACACACACACACATATATATATATATATATATATTCACATATCAAATAAACACACTATATCCGATGACTATAAGTGAAAACTCAAAATCTAAGAATAATAATATCACGAAAGGGGCGTACATTTGCATAAGAGAGTTCTTTCCTAAACAAGGAACAATCATTTCTACATTTATGTATCTTCTCGTACTTCATTCCAAGAGTACACAAAATCTTTTTGCTTCATAAGTAGAAGTAGGGATTTCATTAGGAGTAGGTAAGATGTCACCAATTAATTTTAACAACTCCGTGATACTCTTTTCACTCCATCCAAATTTAACTTTCAAATTATATAATTTTATCAATGTAGATATTTTGGTAAAAATTTTACAATTAGGATATAATGGTTTCTTGGCATCATCTAGTAGTTTCTCAAAATTTTCTAACTTGGTCATTAAAATAATTGTGTGCACCCTCAAACATCCCAATTATGTCACCAACATCAAACATCCCAATTATGTCATCAACATCATCCACGTTAATTTCTTCTCTTGCACTACTAAAGACACTTTCATTGTTTCTCTTCATTGGTAGTGATTCACCATGAAAAATTCATACTTGATAACTCTTATCGATGCCTTAAAAAATAATAAGTGATCTCTAATTGTATTCACATGTAAAGTCTTTGCATTTACGCACTTTAAACGAGAACAAGTCATGATGTTCGATGTCTTCGAATGTTTCAACCCATTTTTAATAAACATCTCAACCCCAACAACATAATCAGTTAACATTCGATTATTTTTCATCCATGGCTTATCCATATTATATAAGGATGCAATTTAATCTACAAAAAAATGTCAAAAAAACAATAAGGAATATTTAAGTAATCTTACACTTGTGAACTCAACTATAATCAACAATAATACCTAAAAAGTTGAAGACTAAATATAATTAATGTAAATTTCTATATACACCCAACAACCAAACAATTAGAATAAAGCAAGACTATCAAATAAGCACATATGAAAAAGAAATTAAATTCTTATCCACATTCCAAAAACGTACTAACAAGTTCTATATAAACCCAAACAACCAAAAAGTTCTATATACACTCAAACAACTACAAAACTCGTAATCGTATCACTCAATCAACTAACAAGCAAATCTCAAATTAAAACCATCGACGAAGACCAAACACAAACTTCTAACCATCATTATGACATTATAATTCCAAATGAATGGAAGTAATTAGTTTGATTTTCTTTTACTAACAATTTGAGGTGTGTTAAAAAGCCCTCCGACACGCTTAAATACTGACAACATATACCAAGTACCAAATATATCTACAAAAGACCGATGAGCAACTTAAAAAAAAGAAGAGAAACTTCAATTAAATACAAAAAGTGCATGTGCACTCGTGTGCATGAGTATATTATCATCGCACAATCAATTAAAATATACATGCATGCATGCTCCAAGATTTTGTAATATTGAAGCACAAACCAATTCAATAATTACAAATCGAAAGCATCCATTCATTCTTTGGATACACAAGCGTAAAAAAAACTTTTCAAAATCTTAAAGATAATACAAATAAATAAAAATACGGATTTAATTTTCAAGGAGTATGAATCATTACCTCTCCTTACCCTTCTTTAAGAATCACTTAAGCAACTTCTTCCTAGCAATTGGAAGATATGTTAGAAAACAATACAAATTAGCATAGAACATCACAGTAAACAAAAGCGTTCAGAGTAACGTACACAAAAGTATAAGAGTTTATCTTTTTTAAAGCTACAAACTAATGGGTTCACCAGATATCTCATCAAATAGGTTCACCGGTGACTGCTGAAACGTGTGGGTTGTGACTGCTGAATCAGAATCAGTCCGATTTTAGGTGGGTATCTAACCGAATGGGTTCAGAGTTGGAGATTTGTGGGTGGTGAATGCTGAATCTGGCTATCTCACAAACACGATTCACTGGAGAGAAAAATATTTTGATGGTGGTCGTGAGAGCTGGGCACAAACGTAGATGAAGGTGGATGAAGGAAATGATTGATTTCAATATAACACCCCAAAACTAGTAAGTTAACTTTAATGTGTGTTATATTGAAATTTTTTAGGTGTTATGTGTGAAATTATTTGATTTGTGGAAGTTAAGTACGTTGGAGTGATATGTGGTTAATTCTGAAATTTGAAATCCTATTGTTAAAGTGGTGATTTTTGGATTGATTGGTTGGTAAATTAAATTTGTAAAGTTTGAAGTATTATGAGTAATTATTGTTTATCAGTATAAGCAAAGTTATAGAGGAATAAGAATAATTATATTATGGGATAATATAATTATTCATAATATAATTATTATGGAAAAGAGAGAAGTTATTGATGATATATTGAGTCGGTAATGAAGAAAGAGAAAAATTATTTGAAATAGAAAAAAATGAGTTCGTTGGGGAAATTAAATAATGATAATAAAGATAATGACAATAGTAATGATAATAATACTGTATTATTATTATTATTGTATATATTAAATAAGCCTCTTTCATTTTTCATGTCCATCTTCTCCACCCCTCTTTCTTCTTCACCATTCAACCCTAGAGCAGTCGCCGCCCCACTTCAGCCATCGTCGCGCACAACACTCCAGTGAGAGAGTCCTCGTCACGGTCGCATAGTCGAAGCATCACGGTCACGAAGCACAACCGTTCGTTTCTCTCCAGCCGTGTCGACTCGTGTTGCATCGGACAGTCGAACGACCCCTATCTTCCGCCGTGCGCTCCTCCTTCGCGTCGTCGATCGTAACCCTCTCTTTTGTCGAAACCATCATCGGTCGTAGCCTCCACTTGCACAGCACCGCCGGACATCATCGCGCTTGACAGTCAAGGATGCAAGCCATGACAATTTTCTTTTCGCGAGCCACACGTCCAAGCCGCGTCAGTTCAAGCCGTGTCCCTTCACCGAGCCGCGTGAGTCATCTCTGTTGATCCAAGCCGTTCCATGTAAGCCGTACGCGAGCCATACACAACTGAGTCGATCCTGTGTGAGCCGTATGCGAGCCGTGAGTCTCAAGACCCGAGCCGAAGCCTTGCTAGCCGAGCCACCTTCAGTTTTAGCCGTCTGCAACATATTTAAGCCCTTGGTGAGTTTTTGCTTAGTTCTTGTTGGGTTTGGTACGCCCAAATAATTATTGTTTTGGGTCTTAAATAAGTTAGCACTGGAATGAGTTGTATTATGTTTTTTGAAGGTTAAGGTGTGGTTGAGGAATTGAATTGTGCAAATTTCAATTTAAGGTTGTATTGAGATCAACTTTAAATCTTTGGGGTAAGTTTGATTGAATTGGTTGCCTAATTAAACAGTAAAGTGATAGATTGACAAAATTATTAAGTTTAATTTTGTTCATGTTTAGGACTGAGTTTATTGTGAGGATTTGACTCTCAATCAGAGGAGTACTATTTCTTTTGTGAATCTCCAGGTAAGAGATTTTTCGTACTAAACCCTACTTGGAAGTTGCATGTATGTTATGTATTGTTTAGTAGTGTAAGTAAGAGATGTATAATATGTCTATTTGAGATGGCCGTATAAATAGTTACTTAGTAAACCATATTATGATTTAGATATAATATTCTTTGTTGAGGCATGCTATGATCAAATATGTGACTTTTGAGTTATGTGTAACTGAGCTAAGATGTTGATGCTATGATAAGCATGTATAGGCTATAGTGTTCTGTTAGTTTTGCCTGTTAGAGTCATACCATATGAGGGTCACTCGGGTTCACCACCTATGTATGCCTATGTGGCTGGTTTGAGATGTGATTCGATGGGATCACTTACAACCCGTGTAAGGACCCAACTTTTCTAAGTAAGTCGAGGTCGTTAACTTTTAACAAATAAACTTTGATTGATACAAATTGAAACATAAGTCAATTTAAAAACAAAACATGTCAGGCCTGATTTTCAAATATTCAAGAAAACTTAACAATAACACTATTTACAAATAAAAGTTTGTAAACTAACATTTAGTACATCTTAAACCTTAAAAGAAATCATAAGCGGAAGCAAAATAACACATTCCCTATGGCAATCACGCTTCCTTCCTGCCCCTCGCCGGTTTGCCACCTTTATTTCCTTTGCCTGAAAATTAAACATAAGAAGGGTGAGTATAACAATACTCAGTAAGAGACCCTCTACTGGTCTCGTCAGGGGAAAATAAATTGTTAAAGTTCTATTGGGACACCCTGTACAGTCACAGTCTTGTGATCCCGTAGGATACACATTTCAGTCTAACGCCCCGAGGGACGTACATATCAGTCTAACGCCCCGAGGGACGTACATATCAGTCTAACGCCCCGAGGGACGTACATATCAGTCAAGTGTTCTGCAGAAACACATATCAGTCAAATGCTCCCGAAGGTGCAAAATAAATTGGTGATCCCGTGGGACACCTACAAGGTAAACATCCCAATACAACCTAACAATTTATCCCCTCATTCCATTCAACCCATCTTTCAGTTACTTCAAATCACAAAGTCCTTTCTTTCAACATCCTAACAGTCAACTTATTTTACTACAATCATATGTCTGTCAATAAAATGCTAATACATCAGTCAATCCACTGTACAGTCAATACACCCCTCAGTTCAGCAGCACACAGTCATACTTTAGCGTAACGTACACCCAATCTAAACGACAATCACAAGTTCGCATCTGCATCTCATACAAGCACAATCTACAATTTTCGTCCTGTCCACATCCACACACACATATATATATTCCATGACAATCACAATATGCATTCAACATTAAGTCTACTTCAATTCATATGCATATATATATTTTCAGTCAATCCACAATATACATTCAACACCGAAGCTACATCCATAAGTGTGTATATATATATATCATCTCATCATCTTTACTCAGTCAGAGATAATCATACAGACATACAATTCACAATCACAAGTGAGTCCAGTAGAAAATCCCTTACCTTAAGGTAACTCAATTTCTCGAACAAACTATATCCAATGAAAGACACCAAGGTATTAGCGAACTGAACTCCAACAAATTACAAGTTGGTTGTGAATTCAAGGAACTCAACGTTACTTCCAACACCTTCAAGAACAATGTTAACCAAACGTTTAATTTGATATTTCATCTTAACAATCCATCACGTAGAAAACCATCAATTTCACTTATCAGGAACTCACAACAAAATAGCGGCAACGGCGATCGAGCCTAAACGACAAAGATCGTACAAACAGATTAGAGTGTACGTCGGTTTGTGAATCACGGCTGGAAGAAGAAGCACGATGCTACCTTACTGTCGGTCGACGAACAGACGCGACGGCGCATATGGTTGACGAAAGCGGAACAAAACCCTCAGTTGGATTATGGAAAGTCGTGGCGGTGTGGAACGGCTGCGGACGTCACGACGGCACAAAACGTGAGGCAGAAGACTTGTGCAAGCTGAGCAACGCAAATTTCCGAGCAATGCGACTAGCAGAAGATGACGGACAATGTGATGAAGTGGCTCGAACGATTGCGGATCTGGACAGGAGGGAGGCGCTGACAAACCGCGACGAGCAGTTGGGGTTTGGGTAACGGCGGCGCCAGAAAAATGAAGGAGAAGGGAGAGAGAAGATGGTCGGCGGCGGTTGCTGCGAACGGGAAGGAGAATGGATGGGGCGGCGGTTGCTGCGAACGGAAGAAGGGGAATGGATGGCGGTTGCTGCGCTGCGAACGGGGAGAAGGGGAAGGGCGCACGGGAGGAAGAAGAAAAAGAAAAAAAAAGTTTTCTTTTTCTTTTCTCTTATTTGATAAAACATAAAATAAATATATTAATAAAATATAATTAAATACATATATATATTTAATTATATTAATACATTTCACATCTTCTTTCTCTCAAAATAATTTACCTTCAAGTTTGGGGCGTTACAACCCGACTCTCCTATAGGGTTATTCCTTCGGGTTCACCGAGAGCCCAAATGTGTCCCTACGGGACCATTGGATAATATGCATTCGGGAGCGCAATAGTATGCAGTACCATGTTACATGACTCTAGGTTAACAGACACATACTGAGACCAATATGGGTCTCTTACTAAAGTATAATTTATACTCACCTTTTAAATGTTTAGTTTTCAGGTAAGGGTAGAGGCAAGGGCAAACTGGCGAATGATAGAAGTGACCGTGGATCGCCATAGGGAACCGTTCAGTTTTCTTTCACATTTATATTTCAGTAGTTATATTTTCATAGATTTATTTCAGAACTCCAGTTCAATTACTTTAAGTATATTTCCTCTATTTTGGGCCGAAAGTAGTATTTAGATTAGTTATTTTAACTATTTATTTATTTTTATTATTTAAAGTTTTTCCTCAAATTATAATTTATTTTCTTGTATATTAAAAAAAAAATCTATATTTACTTAAATAGTAATGACCTAAACCTTCTAGAAAAGTTGGGGCGTTACAGTTGGTATCAGAGTCAAAGTTTTAGATTTTGTAGACTGACTTACGATGTAAGTCTTTGATTTTATCCCTATGGTTAATACGGTCTTTCGTCACTCGCCAGGTACATTTTTATGATATAATTTAAGATTGTGCATATGACCTTGCATGAATTAAACTAGATAAGTAAGCATGTTATGAATGAACTCGTAGTAAAAGACTTTTAATGGTGGAAATTAGGAAAAAAATGCTGCCATGTAGAAGTGTTCATAGAGGTGGTATTGGAGGTAGAGGAGCTGGACGTAACCATCCTGGCGGGACAACCTGAAGCACGACCTGGAGGACAGCCCGGGGAACAACCAACTGTACAAGCTGTCAACCCTACTGCACCTGTTACTCAAGCAGACCTTGCTGCTATGGAGCAAAGGTACAGAGACTTATTGTTTGAAGTGATGGCACAACGACAGGCCTGCCTCACAGACCTAGACAGCTCTTGTTTAGGCATCGGCTGTAGGTGATCAGATTCCAGCTACAGGAGTTCAGGCCCCAATTGTAGCCCAACACTTACCAGGCATGCTTTTAGCCGAAGCCAAGCACTTGAGGGACTTGAGGAAGTATAACCCTTAAACTTTTGATGGATCTTTAGCAGATCCCACCAAAGCACAAATGTGGTTGAGTTTGGTGGAGACCATCTTTCGTTATATGAAGTGCCCTAATGACCAGAAGATTCAGTACGCTGTGTACTTACTGATTGATAGAAGCAGAGGTTGGTGGGAGTCCACAGAGAGGATGTTGAGTGGAGATATAAGTAAGATCACCTGGGAGCCGCTCAAGGAGAACTTTTATGCCAAATTCTTCTCTGCCACAGTGAGAGAGGCCAAGTGCCAGAGTTCCTAAAACTATAGCAAGGTAACATGACCATGGAAGAGTATGATCAGAAGTTCGATGTGTTATCCCAGTTTGCACCCGATTTAGTGAGAACCGAGGTTGAGAGAGCTAACAAGTTCGTCAAAGGTCTCAAGTCAGAGATTTAGGGTTTCGTTCGCGTCCTTAGACCAACCACCCAAGCTGATGCGATGGCAGTAGACCTGAGTTTGTATGAGAGGACGATGTTGGCCAAGGCTGTAGAGAAGGGGCCAACTTCGGGACATAAACGGAAGACTGAGCAGCAGCCTATAGTAGCACCACAAAGGAATTTGAGATCAATGGTTTGTTCCAACGGCACTAACAACAAGCTACTCAGACAGGCCAAACCTTGAAGGTACTATTCATGACTCTTAATTATGGAAGACCTCACTCGGGTCGTTACCTAGCAGGAAGTGGAGTATGTTACAAATGCAGACAACTTAGGCATCTAGCTGATAAGTGCCCTCAGAAGTCATTCGGAGTTGTTGCGAACCAGACTTCCCCACCCCCATCAAGGGAGAGTTTTTGTCACTAATAGGCAGGAGGCCGAGAGAGTTGGCACAATGGTGACAGGTACACTCCCAATCTTGGAACACCTGGCTTTAGTATTATTTGACTCGGGGTCCTCTCATTCTTTTATATCCTCTGTGTTTGTATAGCATATGAATTTAGAAGTAGAACCCCTGAGTTACCTGTTGTCTGTTTCTACTCCATCTGGAGAAATTATGTTGTCGAGAGAAAAGATAAAAGCATGTTAGATAAAAGTAGCAGAGCATGTTTTAGATGTAACTTTATTAGTATTGGACATGCAAGATTTTGATGTAATATTAAGCATGGATTGGCTATCCGCTAACCATGCAAACATAGATTGTTCCCGTAAGGAGGTAGTTTTTAACCCTCTTGAGGTAACTAGTTTTAAGTATAAGGGGGCAGGGACTGTGGTTCTACCTAAAGTTATCTCAGCCATGAAGGTTAGTAAGCTGCTCGACCAGGGTACTTGGAGTATCTTGGCTAGTGTTATGGACACTAGAGGGCCTAAAGTATCTTTATCATCTGAGCTAGTGGTAGGGAAATATCTCGATATTTTTCCAGAGGAGCTTCTAGGACTTCCGCGCCGCAGAGAGGTTGACTTCGCCATAGAGCTCGAACCAGGTACTGGTCTCATATCGAGAGCCTCATACAGAATGACGCCAGCAGAACTGAAGGAGCTGAAGGTCGAGTTGCAGGAATTGCTGGACAAGGGTTTTATTCGACCTAGTGTGTTACCTTGGAGAGCACCAATGTTGTTTGTGAAGAAGAAAGATGGGTCGATGCGTCTTTGCATTGACTATAGAGAGCTTAATAAGGTGACAATCAAGAACAAATATCCATTGCCTAGAAATGAGGAGCTATTTGATCAGCTACAGAGAGCCACGATGTTCTCTAAGATCGGTTTACGTTTGGGATATCACCAGTTGAGGATTAGGCACAATGATATCTAAGACGACCTTTCGTTCTCGTTATGGACATTATGAGTTTATTGTAATGTCCTTTGGCTTGACAAATGCTCTTGCTGCATTTATGGAATTGATGAACATGGTGTTTAAGGATTTCTTAGACATTTATGCGATAGTTTTTATTGATGACATCTTGGTTTACTCCAAGGCAGAGGCTGAGCATGAGGAGCATTTGCATCAGGTGTTCGAGACCCTTCGAGCCAATAGGTTGTATGCCAAGTTTTCCAAGTGCGAGTTCTGGATGAAGCAGGTGTCATTCCTTGGTCATGTAGTATCCAGTGAGGGACTTTCTGTGGACCCAGCAAAGATCGAAGTCGTTACCAATTGGCCTCGACCTTCTACAATTAGTGAAGTTCGAAGTTTTCTAGGTTTAGTAGGTTATTACAGGAGGTTTGTGGAAGGGTTCTCTCATATAGCTAGTCCTTTGACCCAACTAAGCAGGAAGGGGACTCCTTTTGTTTGGAGTCCAGCGTGTGAGAGCAGTTTCTAGAATCTCAAGCAAAAACTCGTTACTGCATCGGTCCTTACAATGCCTAATGGATCTGGTAATTATGTGATATACAATGATGCCTCTAAGAAAGGACTGGGTTGCTTTTTGATGCAACAAGATATGATGGTTACTTATGCTTCTCGTCAGTTGAAAAGTCATGAGCAAAACTATCCTACACATGATTTAGAGTTGGCTGCAGTAGTTTTTTGCACTAAAGATTTGGAGGCACTATTTATACGGTGAGAAGATTCAGATCTTCACCGACCATAAGAGCTTGAAGTACTTCTTCACTCAGAAGGAGTTGAATTTGAGGCAGCGAAGATGGCTCGAGTAGGTTAAAGACTATGACTATGAGATTTTATACCACCCAGGTAAGGCGGATGTGGTAGTTGATGCTCTTAGTAGGAAGATATCACATTCTGCAGCACTCATTATTAGGCAGGTTCATTTGCATAGAGACCTTGAGAGAGCTGAGCTTGTAATTTTAGTAGGGGAAGTTACCTCACAGTTAGCTCAATTGTCAGTACAGCCAACTTTGAGGCAGAGAATTATTATTGCCCAGCTCACTAACCCTTATTTGGTGGATAAGCGCCGCTTAGTAGAAGGAGGGCAAGTTGAGGAGTTCTCTATATCCACTGATGAGGGACTCTGTGTGACAAACGATTATGTGTGCCAGCAGACAATACAGTTAAGACCGAGTTGTTGACTGAGGCCCATAGTTCCCCATTTTCTATGCATCCAGGCAGTACAAAGATGTACTAGGATTTGAAGCGAGTTTACTAGTGGAGAAATATGAAGAGAGAGGTGGCAGATTTTGTTAGTAAATGTCTGGTGTGCCAGAAGGTGAAGGCACCAAGACAAAAGCCAGAGGGTTGTTACAACCCTTGGGTGTGCCAGAGTGGAAGTGGAAGAATGTATCTATGGACTTCATTTCTGGACTACCTAGGACCCTGAAGAGTTATACAGTGATATGGGTTGTTGTTGACAGACTCACGAAGTCAGCACACTTCATTCCAGGGAAGTCCACTTATACTGCCAGTAAGTGGGCACAAGTTCTGGGTTTGAGTCCCGGGCAACCCATATAATTGTATATAACTGAAGTAGTGAGGTTGCATAGGGTATCGGTATCCATTGTTTTTGATAGAGATGCCCGTTTTACTTTCAAGTTCTGGAAAGGACTTCAGGCTACCATGGGCACGAGATTGGACTTCAGTACAACTTTTCATCCTCAGACTGATGGTCAGATAGAGCGTTTGAATTAGATTCTGGAGGATATGTTGCGAGCTTGTGTGTTGGAGTTCTTAGGGAGTTGGGACTCCCACTTGAACTTGATGGAGTTCGCCTATAATAGCTACCATTGGCATGGCACCGTTTGAAGCTTTGTATGGTAAAAGTTGTAGATCCCGGTTTGTTGGGGTGAGGTTGGTGAGCAGAGAATGTTAGGCCTTGAACTAGTTCAGCCCACCAACGAAGCCACACAGAAAATTAGAGCTCGCATATTGACAACACAGAGCAGACAGAGGAACTATGCTGATGAACGACGTAGGGATCTTGAGTTTGACGTAGGAGACATGATTTTTCTGAAGGTAGCACCTATAAAGGGTGTTCTAAGATTCGAGAAGAAAGGGAAGTTGAGTCCACGTTTTGTAGGGTCGTTTGAGATTCTTGAAAGGATTGGCCCTGTAGCTTATCATTTGGCCTTGCCTCCGCAATTATCTGCAGTTCATGATGTGTTTCATGTCTCCATGCTGAGGAAGTATGTGGCAGATCCCTCACATATAGTCGACTACAAACCGTTGCAAATTAACGACAACTTAAGCTATGAGGAGCGGCCAGTTGAGATTTTGGCTAAGGAAGTTAAACTGCTTTGTAACAGAGGAATTACATTGGTCAAGGTTTTGTGGCGAAACCACGAGGTTGAGGAAGCTACTTGAGAGAAAGAGGACAACATGAGAGCGCATTATCCCGAGCTATTCGAGGATTAGATCTTTCAAGGACGAAAGTTTCTCAAAGGAGGAAAGATTACAACACCCCAAAACTAGTAAGTTAACTTTAATGTGGGTTATATTAAAAAAAATTGGGTGTTATGTGTGAAATTATTTGATTTGTGGAAGTTAAGTGCGTTGGAATGATATGTGGTTAATTCTGAAATTTGAAATCATTTTGTTAAAGTGGTAATTTTTGGATTGATTGGTTGGTAAATTAAATTTGTAAAGTTGAAAGTATTATGAGTAATTATTGTTTATGGGTATAAGCAAAGTTATAGACGAATAAGAATAATTATATTATGGGATAATATAATTATTAAGGAAACGAGAGAAGTTATTGATGATGGATTGAGTTAGTAATGAAGAAAGAGAAAAATTAATTGAAATAGAAAAAAATGAGTTCGTTGGGGAAATTAAATAATGATAATAAAGATAATGACAATAATAATAATAATACTTATTATTATTGTATATATTAAATAAGTCTCTCTCGTATTTCGTGCTCATCTTCTCCACCCCACTCTTTCTTCTTCACCATTTAACCCTAGAGTAGCTGTCGCCCCGCTCCTCCAGCCATCATCGAATGCAGCACTCCGGTGAGAGAGTCCCTGTCACAGTCGCATAGTCGAAGCGTCACGGTCACGAAGCACAAGCACAACGTTCGTTTCTCTCCAGCCGTGTCGACGCGTGTTGCATCGAACCGTCGAACGACCCCTGTCTTCCTCTGTGCGTTCCTCCTCCACATCATCGGTCAGAACCCTCTCTTCCGTCGAAACCATCACCCGTCGTTGCCTCCACTCGCACAGCACCGCCGGACATCATCGTGCTTGACAGTGAAGGATGCAAGCTGTGAAAGTTTTCTTTTTGCGAGCCACATGTCCAAGTCGTGTTAGTTCGAGTCGTATTCCTTCACCGAGCCTCGTGAGTCATCTCTGTGGATCCGAGCCGTTTCGTGTAAGCCATACGCGAGCCACGCGCAACCGAGCCATTCCTGTGTGAGTCGTATGCCAGCCGTGAGTCTCAAGACTCGAGCTGAAGCGTTGTTAGTCGAGCCACCTTCAGTTTTAGCCGTCTGCAACATATTTAAGCCCTTGGTGAGTTTTTGCTTAATTCTCGTTGGTTTGGTACACCCAAATAATTATTGTTTTGGGTCTAAAATGAGTTAGCACTGGAATGAGTTGAATTATGTTGTTTGAGATGGTCGTATAAATAGTTACTTTGAAAACCATATTATGATTTAGATATAGTATTATTTGTTGAGGCATGCTATAATCAAATATGTTACTTTTGAGTTATGTGTAATTGAGCTAAGATGTTGATCTTATGATAAACATGTATAGGCTATAGTGTTCTGTTAGTTTTGCCTATTAGAGTTGTACCGTATGGGGGTCCATCAGGGTCACCACCTATGTATGCATGTGTGACTTGTTTGAGATGTGATTCGACGGGATCACTTACAGTCTGACTCTCCTATAGGATGATTCCTTCGGGTTCACCGAGAGCCTAGATGTGTCCCTACGGAACCACTTGATAGTATGCGTTCGGGAGCGCAATAGTATGCGGTACCATGTTACAGGACTCTAACGAAAGGTTAACAGACACATAGTGAGACCACTATGGGTCTCTTACTAAGTATAAATTTATACTCACTCTTTTAAATGTTTAATTTCAGGTAAGGGTAGACGCAAGGGCATAATAGCGAATGATAAGAAGTGATCATAGATCGCCATAGGGAACAATTCAGTTTTCTTCCGCATTTATATTTCAATAGTTATATTTTCATAGGTTTATTTCAGAACTCTGGTTCAATTACTTTAAGTATTTCTTCTATTTTTGGGCCCAAACTGGTATTTTGATCAGTTATTTTAACTACTTATTATTTAAAGTTTTTCCTCAAATTTTAATTTATTTTCTTGTATATTAAAAAAAATCTATATTTACTTAAATAGTAATGACCTCAACCTTCTAGAAAAGTTGGGGCGTTACAATTAAAACTAAGTTACCTAGGTCATCCTAATGAATAGAAACCTGACTAGTAAACAGAAGTTTACAATCTACGAGTTTTAGGACATAAATCCCAACATAAACGATCTTTTATTTAGTCTAAACAATATTCTACCAAATCTAAACGATCCATTAGTAACAGTGGTCTATGTCTGTTTATCTGGGATAGACAACTGATGATTTAGATATTGATACATTATCATTTAAATCATGTACTAATATCATTTAGATCTTGTACAAGAAGCAAAAAAAAGAAGATGAGAGATGAAGAAGGAAGAAATTTTGAAAAAGGAAATGAAATCACAGACAAGAAGAAGTGAGAATATGAAAGAGAAGATAATAATATGAAGAAATTAATAATACGAAGAAGAGAAGAATAAATTGGAAAGAAGAAGAAAAAGAAGTGAAGTGAAGAATGGTTTCACAATGCGCAAAAATAATGACAAAGGAAAATCCTGAAATTTATTAAAAAAAATAATGGTGGCTTCATGTGCTTTAATTTTTTGTTACATGCGACGTAAATATTTTTGGGTTTTGCTACATTTATGTGTATTATTCATGATTTAATTTAATTAATTACTTTTCCAATTAATTAATTACTAAGTTAAGCATCACATATTTAACTTAATCTAGAATTTGAATTATCTTCAATTGTATCTCGTGTACGATCGGTATGGGAATCCTCAAGAGGGTGAATAGGGTTTTTACAAATTAATGAAACAAGTGGGCCAAATTAAATAAATTAACAAACTTTTTGCTAATAAATAATGTAATCAATAATCTCATACAAATGCATGCACATCAAAATAACTTATAAGTGACGTTAACAAATTCAAACATCCATTTTAATGTTTATAAAGAAAATTTGTAAACACAAATATGCAAAGATAAACTTAAACCAACCTAAATAGAGAAGTGAGCAATTAATCTCAAGAACAAAAGTTGCAATTAATTTCAAACACTAAAATTTGATAACAAATTAATTGCAAAATTAAATAGTTGAGAGATAAAAAATTAACATCGGGAATTTTATAGTGGCTCGGCACAACCGACCTACATCCACTTTTCAAGCTCCTCTTGGTTATTTCACTCAAACTTGACTCTTTCGATGGCTTAGAGTAGATCCATACAACGTTGCTTTTTTCAAGTGTAAGAACAAGCTCAATCATTTCCACGGTTTAGGATCAAACCATTACGACCACTCTTTTTAGAGATCAAGAGAAATCCTTTAAAATGAATTAGAAATGAAGCACGATATGAGAAAATCCTCTAAATTAGTAGATTTACAAATTTGTAGTACTCAACAATTAAATCCCAATACAATAAACTAGGACATCCCCATACCCATACACATCTCCCACTTGTCCTAGATTACCTAATGTACAAAACTCGCAGATCTAGACTCTCTAGATGAGCCTCGAACACTTTAGCCGTGAGAGTCTTTGTAAATGGATCAGCAATGTTATGCTCCAAATGCGATCTTGGTGACGATCACTTCACTTCGTTGCACAATCTCTTGTATCAGATGATATTTTCTCTATATGTTTTCCTCATTTGTGGCTATGAGGTTCCTTATAATTTGGTCACGTGCCCAATTGATATCAAAATATAAAGTGATGGGCATGTTCATATTTGGAACAAACTTCCAAATCTTGCAGAAACTTCCTTAGCAAATTGCTTCTATTGTTGCTTCACAAGCAACGACGTACTCAACCTTTATAGTAGAGTCTACAATGCATCCTTGCTTGATGCTATGACATGCTACTATTCTCCCGTTTAGGGTGAACACTAATCCCACTAGATTTCCTAGAATCCTTATCTGTTTAGAAATCAGGATTAAATCCCTAGCTTCATACACAAGCATGTAGTTTCTCATTCTCCTAAGATACTTAAGAATAATTTTAACCGTCGTCTAGTGGTCTAACCCTAAGTTGGACTGATACTACTGACTATTCCACTACATAATAAATGTCTAACCTAGTGCAGAACATAACATAAATTAAGCTACCACAACTAAGGCATATGGAATATGTCTCATATCTTCTCAACTTCTTGAGGTGTCTTAGGACATTGTTCCTTAGACAAGTAAACCTCGTGCTTGAAAGGTAATAAATCCTTCTTAGAGTTTGCATCGAATATCGAACCAATATTTTGTCGATATAGGTTGCCTGAGACAATGCTAGCATTTTGTCTTACGATCCCTTATGATTTGGATCCAAGAACAAATTGTGCCTCTCCAAATCTTTCATTTAGAATTGGACTGGTAGCCAAGTTTTAACGTTAGTTAGGTAGTACAATCATTTCCAGTGAGAAGGATATCGTCCACATAAAGTACTAAGAAAGCTACTTTATCTTTGTTGATTTTCTTGTATACACAAGGCTCATCAACATTTTGGTCAAAACCGTAAGATTTGATCGCAATATCAAATCTAATGTTCCAAGATCTAGATGTTTATTTCAACCCATAAATGGATCGATTCAGCTTGTAAACTTTTTGTTTCTAACCTTGGGTTATGAACCCCTCAGGCTGAGACATAAAGATACTCTCTTCAAGATTGCCACTTAGAAAAGCAGTATTAACATCCATTTGTCATATTTCATAATCATAAAAAGTGACTATGGACAAGAGAATCCTTATAGACTTTAACATAGCAACAGAGAAAAAGTTTCCTCGTAGTCAATCCCTTCCCTTTGGGTATACCCATTTGCTAAGAGTCTAGCTTTGAAGGTTTGTACCTTCCCAGCTGAATCTCTCTTTCTCTTATAGATCCATTTGCACCCTATGGGTTTCACCCCTTCAGGTAGATCTACAAGCTCTCATACTGAATTGAAGTACATAGATTCCATGGTTTTAACCTATTAGTCCTTGTCTACATCAGTCATTGCCTATTTATAGAACAATGGATCCTCAACGACATCATCTGGTATGACAACCTGAGTTTCAGTTAAACCGAAGTAACGATTAGGTTGTGATATAACTCTCCCACTGCATCGAGGCATTCTCAACAATTGAGAAGGATGAGACTAATCGGATGTGTTGGTTTCCTCAACTCTTGATGAGGGACCAACTTCATCAACAACCCTTGCTGATTCATTAGTAGCTTCACTTAATTTTGATTTGCTTCATGGTTTATGATCTCTCATGTTGTTTTCTTCCAAGAAAGTAGCCTTTGTCAATATAAACACTTTGTTTTCTTGTGGATCGAAGAATAGACCACCTCTCGTTTCTTTAGGATAACCAAAAAATTGACATAACCTTGAACGAGAGTCCAACTTCTTAGAATTTGACACTAAAACGTGTGCTGGACAACCCCAAATTATGGAGTGACTTAACTAGGTTTACATCCTCTACATAACTCGAAAGTGTAACGACCCAACTCTTTATACTAAGTTGAGGTCATTACTACTAAAACAAATAAAGACTTTTTATTTAAATCAAAGAAAATACTAAGTTTTAAAACAAACACTTCAAATATTTATTCATAAAATATAAGTAAAGTATGTAAAGAAAACAATAAATAAAATATTAGTTTGGGCCCTATTTAAAATAAA
Source organism: Cucumis sativus (assembly GCF_000004075.3). Classification (NCBI taxonomy): domain Eukaryota; kingdom Viridiplantae; phylum Streptophyta; class Magnoliopsida; order Cucurbitales; family Cucurbitaceae; genus Cucumis; species Cucumis sativus. Next base: position 6,950,012 of record NC_026661.2, on the reverse strand, counting down.
AATATATATCTAAAAGTAAATGTGGGTTCTGAAATAAGTTTATGAAAATTTAATATTGAAAATATAAATGCTAAATAAAACATAAATTGTCCCCTATGGAGAACCATGGTGACTTCTTGTCATTCGCCAACTTGCCTTATTTCTATCTTTGCCTGAAAAATTAAATCTAGAAAGGAGTTAGTCTAAATTTATACTTAGTAAGGGATCCACTATTAGTCCCACTACGTGTTTGTTAATTTTACGTTAAAGTCCTCCTATAAGAAAGTACCGCATATCTATTATTCTACTGAAATCACCCTATCCAGTGATCTCGTAGGGACATATATGGGCTCTTGGTGAAGCAGAAGGAATCACCCTAAAGAAGAGTCAAGTTGTAAGTGATCTTGTCGAATCACACATCAAACCTAACCACAAATACATAAATAGGTGGTGATCCCGAGGGACACCTACATGGTACGACTCTAACAAGTAAAGCTAACAGAACATCATAGCATATATAGCATAACATAAATATCATATCTTAATCGTAATATATCTCAACCATAGTATATCTCATTCATAACATATCATGGTCATCACATATCTCAGTCATACATAACGATTTTCTATGTTGCTATCATTATCTAACATCCTTAACAGTCACATCACATGCATCATAACTATGTTAATGCATACTAAGGTAAAACATAATGTAAGAGGCTGGTAGTAGAATCTTTTACCTGGAGATTAATTAGTTGAAAATATAGTCCCTTCCTGACAGTCAATTCTCAATTAAGTCAGGCCTAAACATAAACAAAATTAAAATTGTTAATTTTGTCAACCATCATCCAACTATTTAATTAAGCATCCAAACTTACCCCAAGACTAAGGTTGAATCCAACACAACCTTGAATGAAAAAATTTGCAGTTTCAAATCCTCAAATTAACACTTGAACCTTCGAGCAAAAGTAATTCAACTCATTCTCTTGTAAACTTATTTAAGATCCAAAGAATATTCATTTGGACGTACCAAACCCAACACAAATTCACCCAAAAGGCTCAAGAGATACCAAAAAGTAACTTGGCTTGGACTAAGGTAGAAATGGCTCACACAACTTGACAGAAGGAGAATCGGCTCGACGGTTAGCTTGGGCGCACTACTCGCAAAGAGAGGAAAAATCAGCAGAGTTGAGGGCAACTTGTGAAGAAGTGGAGAATCGGCTCGGTGATGCACATATCGGCTTGGTCAGGCAAAAGGTTCGTTCGACTGCTGCTGCGATGAGATTTTGGTGGCACGAGACAGAACTTGCCGACAATGAGGCTTGACAAAAACGTGCGAAAAATAAATAAAAAGAGAGAGACACCTCAACTTCACCTGTACGCGAACGGAGGAGGAATGATAGTGTCCACAAACGACGAGTGATGATCCTTGCAATGGGTTCAGTGACGACTAGGGTTTGTGAAGAAGGAAGAAGATGATGAATAGTTCTCTCTTTTCTTTGCACGTTTCACGAGGGTTAATTATATATAATAATAATGATGATATTTATTATTATTATCATTATTCCTTTTCCATTTCCAATTAACAAGTTAACTCAATTAAATTATACTCTGTCTCCTCATCAAACCAAACTTTTTATTTTTCCCAAGAATACAATATCTTTCAAAATAATTATATTTTCCACAATATAATTATTTTCTCTCGCTCAAAAATATCTTTCCTAAAAAAGTCAATAATAAATTATTCTTACCCTTCCATGACTTAGTTTATTATATTTACTTATATAATTAGCCAATAATCTTAAATCTCACCAAAATTTCCAATAATACAATTAATTAAATAATCTTCCATTGAACATTTAATTAATCACAATTTCCACAAAACAAACAATTCTAAAAAATTATAACACTAGACTAAATCCATCATAAATTAAATTAAATTAAGATAATTTAAAAATAAGATTACGTCCTTTGAGAAACTTTCGTCCTTGAAAGTTCTAATCCTTGTATAGCTCGGGATAATGAGCTCTCATGTTGTCCTCTCTCTCCCAAGTAGCTTTTTCAACCTCGTGGTTTTGATAAAGAACATTAATTAATTCCCCTGTTATGAAGCAACTTAACTTCTTTTGCCAAAATCTCAACTGGTTGCTCCTCATAGCTCAAGTTCTCATTGATTTGCAATGACTCATAATCAACTATATGTGTTGGATCTGTTACACACTTCCTCAGCATGGATACATCGTATACATCATGAACTGCAGACAATGACAGAGGCAATGCCAAATGATGAGTTACGAAACGTGGACTCAGGTTTCCCTTCTTCTCAAACCTCATAACACCCTTCATAGGTGCTACCTTTACAAAAACCATGTCCCCTACATCGAACTCAAGATCCCTACGTTGTTCATTGGCGTAACTCTTTGTATGCTCTGCGCTGTCAACATGCGGGCTCTAATCTTCTGTATGGCCTCATTGGTGGTCTGAACTAGCTTGGGACATAACATCCTCTGCTCACCAACCTCACCCCAACATACAGAGAATCTACAACACTTACCATGCAGAGCTTCAAATGATGCCATGTCAATGGTAGCCTGCCTAACTGTTATTATAAGCGAACTCCATCAAATGCAAATAGGAGTCCAACTTCCTGAAAACTCTAGCACACATGTTCGGAACATATCCTCCAAAATTTGGCTCAAACGCTCTGTCTAACCATCAGTCTGAGGGTGAACAGTTATACTAAAGTCCAATCTCGTGCCCATGGCAGCCTGAAGTCCTTTCCAAAACTTGGAAGTAAAATAGGCATCTCTATCAGAAACAATTGACACGAGCACTCCATGCAGTCTCACTATCTCGGTCATATACAACTGTGCCACTTACTGGCAGTACAAGTGGCCTTCTCTGAGATGAAATGGGCTGACTTCGTGAGCTTGTCAACAATAAACCAAATTACTTTATAACCCTTCAGAGACCTTGGCAGTTCTAAAATGAAATCTATAGACACATTCTCCCACTTTCATTCCGGCACACTCAAAGGTTGCAAAAAACCTGTTGGCTTCTGTTATAGTGTCTTCACCTGTTAGCAAACTAGAGACTTATTGACAAAGTCTGGCACTTCCCTCTTCATATTTTTCCACCAGTAAACTTGTTTTAAATATTTATACATCTTTGTACTATTTGGATGCATAGAAAGTGGAGAATTATGGGCCTCAACCAACAACTCTGTCTTAACTACACTGTCTGCTGGCACACATAACCGTCTCTCGAACATGAGTCCATCATCAGAGGATAAAGAGAACTCCTCAGCTTACCCTACTTCTGTTAAGCATCACTTATCAACCAAATAAGGATCAGTGAGCTGAGCAATAATAATTCTCTGCCTCAAAGTTGGTTGTACTGACACCTGAGCTAACTGTGAGGTGACTTCTCCTACTAAAAATGCAATCTTAGCTCTCTCAAGATCTCTGTGCAAAGGAACCTGACTAGTAATGAGTGCTACAGAGTATGATACCTTCCTACTAACTCACGATCTCATGATCGTAGTCCTTGACCAACTCGAGCCATCCGCGCTATCTCATATTTATCTCATATTTAAGTCCTTGACCAATTCAAGCTCTTATGGTCAATGAAGATCTGAATCTTCTCACCATATAAATAATGCCTCCAAATCTTAAGTGCAAAAACTATTGCTGCCAAACTCTAAATCATGTGTAGGGTAGTTCTGCTCATGGCTCTTCAACTGAGGAGAGGCATAAACAACCACCTTACCTTATTGCATCAATACACAACTCAATCCTTTCTAAGAGGCATCGCTGTAAATCACATAACTCCCAGATCCATCTGGCACTATAAGGACTAGTGTAGTAACAAGTTTCTGTTTAAGATCCTGGAAACTGCTCTCACATGCTGGGCTCCAAACAAAAGGATTCCCCTTCCTGGTTAGCTAGGTCAAAGGACTAGCTATACGAGAGAAGTCTTCCACGAACCTTCTGTAATAACCTATTAAACCCAAAAAACTTTAAACTTCACTGACTGTACAAGGTCGAGGCCAAATGGTAACAACTTTAATCTTTGCTGGGTCTATAATAACTCCTTCACTGGACACTACATGGCCAAGGAACAAAACTTGCTTCAGTCAAAACTCACACTTGGAAAACTTGGTATATAGCCTATTGGCTCGAAGAGTCTCTAATACCTTATGCAAATACTCCTCTGCTCAGCCTCTGTCTTGGAGTAAACCAAGATGTGATCAATAAAAAATATCACAGAAGTGTCTAAGAAATCCTTAAGCACCTTATTCATCAAATCCATAAATACTGAACAGGTAAATAGTGCTTTCAAGAGCTATGGTTATCTGCTTTTTTGGAAGGTGATGATATCACATTAGAGGCAATTCTCTGACGGTGAAGAACAATGAATATGATGAAAATTAACATATTTACCTGTTCAGCATCCAAATGAACCTCCCCGCCAAAGGACACAGAAGCTTTAACCATCTTTGAGAGTAAATAAAGTTCAAGTTCAAAATTGCTCACATCATCATGAAGTTTTGATTCTATCAGAAGCACAAATCCAGAATAAACCTCATATATAACACTACAGGAGAAGTCAAATTTATAAGCCTGAAAAGTGGTCCCTTCAACTTGTTCTTCCCAAGTTCCAGATAAAGCTCTGATCGCAGTTCTGCCGTGCAGTTCCTTTCTTTTTGTTGATCCTTTAAGACCCGAAAAAGTGCCATCAAATTATACATTAAAAGCATTAAAAGGAGATTGGAAACAGGGCATCTAGTCAATGACCAAGTAGAAGAAACACATACAGAAATATCCCTTCAACGCCTGGCCAGTTACCAGTCAAATTCACAGAAAATACCAGGCAATAGGAACGTATACAAGTTTGATTCTTCTCTTTTGTGAAAAATAAGAACTTTCATCAACAAAAAGAGAGATACATGAGGGTTGCATAAAGTTGAATCACACAAAAACCAAAGAAATTAAATAGGAATATAGGTAAATAGACAATTCAAGAGGTCTATAACGATGAATATAAATACAAACGAGCTGATTATTGTTTGGGCATCATAGCTACAAAGGACACAGTTCAGTGTCACTTCTTACATATCTTTAAAGAAAAAAATGGTCATAGGATAAAGAAACTTTTTATAGCACATATTTGTACCATTATATTTGGATGTACCCAATGGAGAGATGACACTTTTTAAGGTTTCAAACAAGTAGGATTTTTCTAACAAGAAACCATTTTACCCAGAGTAGAAAATGTTGTACAGATTTTATTTATCAATGAAATGTTTCTTATCTTAAAAAAAAAAAAAAAGTTAAACGGCCCCTCTGGACAAGTTATACCCTTTTCCATTTATCGAGTTTCAAATGGACTTTATCTATAACAGGCTGCCAAAAAGACTGCTGTTTAGAATAACCACCATGAGGTAAGCCAAGATATATAAAGGCAATTACCAGCCTCCCAATTCAGCCTTGAAGAAGTAGAGATCAATGTAGCCTCATCAATATTGCCTCCATATAATGCTTACTTCTCCCAATTAACTTGCTGCCCTGAGCACAATTCGAAGAGAATATCTAACATGGCTTCTATTTTTTATTCTAAAATCTTTCAATCCTGCAATCATAGACGATACCTTTCTTTTTGTAAATAAGGATAAGTAGGACGTGGGGAGTTTGAAAGGGTTGCTTGTAGAAGAGTTAGATGAACCCCCCCCCCCCCCCCTCCCCGAGTGGTTCCATGATTGTAAACATCTCTCAACTTTCACAATCATAGGAGTTCAAAAGGATAACATACGAGGCTTGTACTTTTTGTGAGATTGTGGAGTGCATAATGAATCTAAAGAATATTTAAGGTAACAGATAGCCTCCTAACAATGAAATGCATTGAAAGAAAATGTTGCACTAAGAAAAATAAATAACGAATTCTGCTCAATATAATAAAAATCAAACAAATCAACATAATGGACTTACTGTATTGCCTTTCTCTATGTACCAATGAAGCCTATCAACAATCTGCATTGCAGAAGACATTTTAGTATTTACAAGGACTATGAAATGGAAAAAATAATGAGAGCGAGAAAAAATTAAACAGGAAAAATAATGGAGAAAACACGTCCATATGTCTGGACAGCAAAAAAGACCGGCTGCTAACAATTTCCTTCTGCTATCACACATTGATGTTTTATAAGAGACATCATCAGACAAAAGCGAAGTAGAAACAGCTTAGGGACGGTGAAAAGTGAACCCCATCCCAAAAAAACTAATTGCAGAAAATTTGACCAATTGTTGTGATGCAAAGAAATTGGATAATTGCAAAAGAATTGGCTATAACTATGAGCCCACCACAAGGAGATGAGTTGTAAATTTCCACCAAAAGAAGTTATATCAGAAGACTTAGCTTCAAAAAGTTTAAAGTTACTTTCAAGCCAACGCAACTAAAGGAATGCCCCGACAGCATACCCCAAAGGACTTCAACTTCACTTGAGAAAGCCAGTCATCAATATGATTAGAATTAGAAAGACAAGCGGAAATCTGAAGGTACTAAGCAGAAAGCTTCTTCCCTTGGAAGCAAAGAAGCAATGAGGAAAAAGGTGATAAATATTGTCCTCCTTTTCCATATACAAACTGCATATGAACAGGCAAAAAGGTTAAACCTCATCAAATTCTGAAGCCTATCCTGATTATTAAGACTCTTATAATCTCAGGACCATATAAACACTTCCATGTTCTTTGCGATCTGAAAATTCAATACACTTTTAATAAGTCAGGACATCAAAGAAGTATTCACTTTAGAAATATTCATAAATGCCTCCTCCCACTTTGTGAAGAGGGATAATGTGAAGAAACTAATTTTGCAAGGGGGTTCGGGTGATACCCAGTACAGAAGAGAAGTCCAATTGTAAAAAAAACATTTCATTTATAAATGAAATCTGGGGAAAACCCCAAACACCTAAAGGAACTTATAGAAGAGAAGGATGTCCAATTGTTAACTAAAATAGATTATCTATAGAGAGAGGGGGGCTTAGCTTTACACCAAGGAAAAGAAATAGACAGAACAAATTCCATAAAATATTTGAACAAGGAAGAAGAATCATGAAAAAGCCACTTATTCCTTTCACCCCACAGATACCAAAAGAACGCCGCATGTCAACCAAAGTGTCATCTTTGTACCACCAAAGGGTTGACCCACCAGAAGAGAAGCCAATGTGTCCAAAATGTTATTAAGACACGTATAAGACCATCAAAAAGCCTAAAAAGAATATCCCAAAAATTGGCAGCAAGAGGAAAATGGAAAAACAAATGGATCGAAGATTCAGCGTAGCAGCAACACATGTGACACCAAGAAGGAGAAATAGACATATAAAGCATGCAACGTGGAAGACAATCAGCAGTATTGATGGCACCCCAACTAAGATCTTAAAGAAAAATTTTCATCGTTTTAGGAAAATCTATCTTTCCAAATCACAGAACAAAAATCAGACAATAATGGATCAACCGTGCCCACTAAGTCAGCTATAAGGGATCTAACAGTAAAACCAGAAGTAGGATCAAGAGGCCACAACCAAGAATCCAAATAGCAGTGCAAGCTAACAGCAGCCAGGTGGAGAGATACTAAGGCCCTTTTGACCAAGTGGATTCAAAGATATTACAAGCAAAAGTTCTCTGTTGGGTGGAAGGTGCTCACAGCTTATTATAGCTCCTCACATTTCCAACCAAAAGCCTATTCTCAGTGTCAAGTCTTCCTCATATATCCCACGGAAAAGGATTATAAGCTACTGCCTATTGTCATCTTCCTTTTTCCCATATTTCTTTCAAGATTGGAATGGGTCAATACTTTGTTTTCAATCCACTTGGAGATCAAAAGGAACTGGATGGATCTTTCTTGAAGCTCATGGAAAATCAGGAAGAATGTTAACCAAGTGAGATGAAAGTAAATTTTCTTTTATTGAAGTATTGAAAGGGGCCACTCACTGTCAGTTAAATGCAGAACAATGTGCAATAAGTTGTGTTGGGTAACCAATATTTATGGACCTACTGATTACAGAGAGAAAATTCATTTGGTCAGAGCTGCTCTCCCTCATTGGTTATTGTATAGAAGCTTGGTGTTTGGGAGGGGATTTTAATATGACCAAATCAAAGGGGAGCGATTTCCAGCAAGTAGAATGACTTGTGGCATGAATGAGGAAATTCAATAAATTCATTGAAGAATGGAAACTCATTGAAGTTATTTTACTGAACAGAAAATTAACATGGTCAAGAGAAGGAAGAGTAGTTTTGAGATCATTGCTTGACAGATTTTTAGTTACTTTTGACCGGGACAAGGCTTTTGCGAACACACGTGTAACTCGTCAAGTAAGGATCTCCTCAAACCACTTCCCTTTTTATTAGAAGCAGGGGCATTCGAGTGGGAGCCTTCCCCTTTTCGATTTTGCAACAGCTGGTTGCTAGACAAGCATTGCTGCCAATTTATTGAAAATTCATTAACCACAAGCACTCCTCCGGGCTGGATGGGCTTTGCCTTATCAACTCAACTCCAAAACATTAAGGGTCAACTCAAATCATGGCATTCAGATTATGAAAGAAAACAGAAAAGTCATGAAGAAACCTTATTAAAAGCCATCGCACTAGAAGAGAAAAAATATGATCAACCGGATACGTGCACAGTGGATCACTTATTGTTAATAAGAGAGTGGATCTTCTAGCTCTTTGTAGAAGGGAGGAAAGAGATATAATCCAGAAAACTAAGTTGACTTGGCTGAAATTGGGGAACAAAAATATGAGTTTCTTCCATCGTTCTCATCGGGGGAAAAAAAAAAAAAAGAAGTCTAATTCCGAAGCTTGTTAATAATCAAGGAAACCCAACCACTTTATTCTTTGAAATTGAGCATTTAATACTTGATTTCTACAGCACCCTCTATGAGAAATCTCCTCACACCTCCGTTTTTTATTGGTCTGTAGTTTCAGATCAAAATAAAAGGCTTATTTCAAAATTTAGTTTGGTGGAGATCAGGGCAGCATTAAAATCAATGGAAGAAACAGAGGCTCCAGGTCCGGATAGCTTCACAGTAGAATTCTTCATCAAATTTTGGGATCTCCTCAAGGAAATCTTTGTAAATTTATTCAATGAGTTCTATGGGACTGGGAAACTAAATGCATGTAAAGGAGAAATTTATTTGCTTGATCAAGAAAAAGGAAGATGCAGTAAAGGTAATTGATTTCCGGCCCATAAGTTTCACTACTTTGCTGTACAAATTGATTGCAAAAGTGCTTGCTGAAAGAATGAAGATAATTATGCCCAGTATTAGAGCTCTCACTCAAAGTGCCTTTTTGGATGGCCGCCAAATTCTGGATCCTGTACTTATTGCAAATAAAGTTGTGGAGTATTATAGGTCCAAAAAAAGCAAGGATGGATTACAAACTGGACCTTGGAGAGGCATTTGATCGAGTTGATTGGGGTTTCTTGGAAAGAATTTTGAAGCAGAAAAATTTCAATCATTGATGGATCATCTCTTCGATCATGGATTGTGTTGTTTTTTTTTTAAGAGACACAAGGCAAACTCTATTATAGAAATAATATAAAAACTGAAATAATATACCCCCAAACACCTCTGTTTCAATTTAGGCATTAACAGTTCTAATTATGCACTATTTTAAGGCTGTTGAAGAAGAAATATGTAAGTTTCAAATTAGAACTTGCCCAGGTACCAACAAGCTACAAAATCTTTTGGCATGTCACTTGTTTAAGTCAGAAAAGTAAAAATCCTCCATCTCATGAACTCCCCCAAATCAAAAGTCAAGTCTCCCAACAACAGTAGCTTACGCTTCATAGCTCATTGCAAGACCAACAACTGAAATGAGTTTCTAAAACCCATTCTCTTTTTCTATTACTGCATTCCACACCTGTCCGACCACGGTGCTGCCATGATTGATCCAAATTTTCCCAAGTAACTGAATGCCTTTGCATTGCAATTACTCATCCCCCCATGTTGATATTCCGTCCATTCCAATTTCAACTATTGGGGATATTTGTAACCTTCCAACTCGATCTTGGCTTTTAGATTCCTTTCTATTAGCTGAAAATGATGCCAAGTTAGGCTTTAAATTCATCTCCTCTACTTCTTTCTCACCAACCTTTTGGAGAACAGCATCCATGTCTTCAATAAGATCATCTCCGAAAAGCTGTTCAAATGGCACTTCAGCGTCGTCAATAACACCAATCTGCCTTTCCCCTTCCTTCTTTGCTTTCTTCTTATGGTTTTCAATCTTGGTAAGTGTCTCCTTGTGTATTGGCAAAGATGGCTCCTTATTGCTTTTTGTTCTTTTCTGCTTTGAAGTCTTCTTTTCCTTATCAATATCATTGGTACCGAGATTTATCTTATTGTCAAGAGATGGAATTACTTTCTCCTCCCTGGTGACCTTATCCATCTTACGTTTTTTGCGTTCCAACTTCCTGTCCACATCAGCACCATTAGTATGATCAAGTTTGCCATCAGTGCCTTGAACAGACGGGTGTGTTTCAACATTCCCATTCAGTTTTCTATCCTTTTTCTCTTTTTGACGATCTAGGCTCCTGATTGGAGTGTCGTCTTCTTTATCACTCCCATTATCATTCTCATTCTGAATGCATTTATCAATTGATCTCGCATTCAATACACGCAAGCCTGGAACCAGTCGACAAATCTTTTTATCTAACTTAGCACTTTCAGCAATAGGATTCCCTCGAACATAAATATTCCTCAGATAGCCTAATGAACTCAATACCTTTAAATCTGACCATCTCATGATGACATTATTTCCCAAATCCAAATTCAACAACTTCTTGTTATGAGCCAAAGCATTGGGGAGCATCCTGATTTCATTGTGAGCAAGTCTAAGCTCTTTAAGTTCGATACAAAACTTGAGGGATTCAATAGATTGATGTTTGCAGTTAGAAAGGGATAGCTTTTTCATTGAATTCACTTTCAACAGAGAATCTCCAATACTGTGGATTGGATTTCTAGAAAGAACCAGAGTATTCAGGTTCTTCATCTGATCAAGCTTGCAAATAGAAGCAATCTCATTGTCATTCAAAATCAAAGCACAAAAGCCAACAAGGGGTCTAATTTCGTCCATTGACCGAAGCTTATTCTTTCCCGCATTTAATACATTAAGTCTAGAAAGCCCTTCAATTCCTTTTAAGTTATCAAGTTTGTTTTGTACAACTGAGAGCCACTTCAAATTGGTGCATGACTCCAACCCCTGAAGCGATGTGAGATTGTTGAATGTCAAATCAAGCTTCTCCAAGTTTTTGAAAAGGGACAAACCATTTATATCAGAAAGAGCCTTTTGATTGAGCTTGAGAGTAGTGATGGTGAGTGGGTCTTTGGTTTTGTAATCATTGAGAACTTGCTGTATATCCAAGCAAGACATAGTCGTGAAAACCCTAGTTTTCTCTGTTAGGAACAGACACTGCCTCCGAAAACGCCTTCAAACTCCGCTGTCTCTGCTGCTTGTGTGCTGGATTGATCATGGATTGTGTTAAAAACCCTAAGTATTCAGAATTCGTCAATGGGAGGCCCAGAGGAAGAATTCAAGCCTCAAGAGGGTTAAAGCAAGGGGATCCCCTTTCCCTCTTTCTTTTCTTCTGGTTAGCGAAGTGCTTAGTAGTTTCATCTCAAATCTACACTTGAACGGTTTGTATGAAGGTTTCATGGTAGGAAAGAACAATGTTCATGTTCCCCTCCTTCAATTTGCAGACAACACCTTAATATTTTCCAAGTTTGATGAAGTTATTCATGAAAACGTTAAAAAGACGCTTGAAATATTTTAGTGTTATGGGCAAAAGATAAATTGGGAAAAGTCATCTATATGCGGAATTAATATTGGGGAAAGTAAGATCTCCTTAGCGGCATCCATGAGGAATTGCTAAACATTCCTCATGCCAAAAAAATCTCTAATTCCATTGAAAGAACCATGGAGGAACTTCTTTTGAGAAGGGAACAACGGTAGCAAGTTGAACCACCTAGTGAAATGGGAATTAGTTTCCAAACCCCAAGGAGATGGGGGCCTTGGGCTGGACAAGCTGAAATTTAGAAACATTACTCTTCTTGCCAAGTGGAGGTGGAGGTTCATGGCAGAACAAAACTCTCTATGGTATAAGGTGGTTTGTAGTATTCACGGGAGTAGCCTCTTCCAGTGGCACACAAGTGGCAAAGAAAATTCAAGTTTAAGAAGCCCTTGGATAAATATTTCTAGATAGTGTGGCAGCTTTTAAAGTTGGAAAGGGTGACAAAATTTTGTTTTGGTTGGATCCATGAATGGATAGAATTGCTTTGAAGACCACACTCCCAAGCTGTACAGAATTGCCCTTAATCCAAAAGGCTCGGTTGTAGAACATTGGAACGCCTCCACTTCCTCTGGGTTTCTTGATTTCAGAAGATTGTTAGGAGCTTGAAATCTCTAATTTTCAACTTCTCCTGGGCTCCTTGGAAAGGACAAGATTATCCAATATTGAGAATAAAAGAATCTGGTTAATGGAAACTAATGGGGTTTTTTCAGTAAAGTCATTATCGAAGCACTTGTCTCCTGCCACTCCGATGGACCTACAGTTGGAAAAAAGCCTTCAGAAATCTAAAAGCCCGAGGGTAAGTATAACTCTATCGATTATGTTGTTCAGGAGTTCAATTTGTGCATCCATTATGCAAAAGAAGTTACCCACTCATTATATTTCGCCACATATATGCCCATTCTATCTCAAATTTCATGCGGAACTCCAGCACTTGTTTGAATGTGTATATGCTGCCAAGTGTAGGAGTAAACTCTTTCACACCTTTAATCTCAGCTGAGACCTTGATAAAGAATGCAAGAATAATGTTAGACAGTTACTTCTTGGTCCGGTTATGATGAAAAAATGCCTCCTTGCTTTGGTGCAATACCGTCAAGGAAATTTTGTTGGAACTGTGGTTTGAGAGAAATCTGCGAGTCTTCCACAATAAAGCCTCCTCTTGGTTCAATAGATACGAGTGCGCACGTCTGAATGCCTCTTTGTGATGCTCTCTACGAAAACAATTTAAAGACTTCTCTATGCAATATATCTTACTAAACTGGCAGGCCTTTTAACTTTCCTCCTTGTTGATGATTCAGATTTGGCTCACAGCCTCTGGTGTTTCCAACCGTTTCAGAATCTTTCTTTGTCTGGCTGTATTTTTAATTCCTAGTCTGGTTAGAAGTTGTTTCTTATGTCCTTTTTGAGTTGTATTGGTTGTGGTTAGTCCTGCACTTGGACGTTATTAGTTGTTCTATCTTTTTATTATGTAGGATATGATAAGGATACTAAGAGGGTGTCAACTTAGCTGGGATGCTCAAATGCACATCCTTATCCTTGGTTTGAATGCTCATCGTATAATCCTCTTATACTATAAGATTTAGTTTCATTGTTCATTTATTAATAAATGAGGTTGTTTCCTTTTCAAAAAAAATCTAAAGGATCAACTTGATCCAATCTCTTTAAATCATATCGACGAGAGTAATGAATGGTTGGTCGAAACATTGGATGAAGAAAATGATGAAGCTGAAGTTGACAATGAGCTAGTTTTTTATGACAACGACCTCACATGGGGAGATGTAGCTCGTGCTAGCGGCGTTAGAGAACCCCTCATGTACACTAGATCAAAAGGAAAGTCAACTACCTCTCCCTCCACTTCTAGAGTTCAAAAGCAAGCACCAACTATACAAGTAGTTAGTAATGAAGATGAGGACGACGATGAAGAGGAATTAGACATCAAGGAGAACAATGGCCGAGGAGCAATGGACGAAACCATAGAGTTAGATGGGGATGTTGATGAATTTGATATTTGATGGTGTTTTAAACTTGTACTTATAGAGTTCTGTTCATTTTTATTTTTTATTTTTTGAAATGGAGACAAACTTCTTTATTAAATAGAACTCAAACTGAAAGTACAAGAGAATTATACAATCGATTTTGTTCATTTTTCTTGATTACAGAACTATTATTAATCTTTGAGGCTTTGACATTTGTCTATAAACTTATGTTCTACCTCGTATATTATTTATTTATTTATTCATTCATTGCACCTCGCTTCGCTCAGGCATTGCCTTTATGTCGCCTCTCACCTTGAGGTGCCCCTTGCGCTTTGAAAACACTGCTGAGAGAGAGCAGTTTCATGTTTTTTTGAAACGGAGACAAAACTTCTTTATTAATAAGAACCCTAAGTACAAGAAAATTATACAAAGAGAGCAATAAAGAAGAAATAGAAAGGGGACATATCAACTAGGTCGACACCCCCATAGCGTCAATCATCATATCCCGAAAAAGTGATGATAGACCACCAATTATTTTACAATATAGCAGGAGGAAAAAGGAGGCAGTTGCACGTGAACAAGAGAAGGGAAATGGAGAAAGAAGTGGAAACCACCTTGGTGGGGACCATGGTTAATTACATGGGAGAGAGTTAAAAGGGAAAGAAGGAAGGGAAGAGAGGGTGGTTAGTCAGTTTCTGGAAGTGGAGGGCTGTAATTTCCTGGAGAGCAGGGAATGCAGAAAGTGTTCAGTTTCTGTAGTCTGTAGCAAGTTATTTCCATTATCGTGAACTCCTTTACTGTTTTGTTGTTTTATGTTGAACTTTGTATTAGTTCTTGTGTTGTACTTTGTTTTCAAGACTCTGTGTTAGTTCTGTTTTCTGTAAAAGTTTGGCTGATAAATAAACTAGTAGAACACACTACTTGGTGTTCTATCAAGTAAATATCAAAGCAAAACAAAACAAACAAACAGCCAATTACCAGGTCCAGAAAAAAAAACAGAAAATTAAAAGAAACCCCAAAAAACAATTACAATCTCAAAATAAAATTAAACAAGGTCAAGACTTCAAAGCTTCAAACTTCAGACAGTAAGAACTGCAAATGGAGAGAAAATGAACGGCAATGGTTAGGCTCGATTAAGAAAGGCATTCCAATTGAGGTAAATATCTTGAATGGAAAAATTAGCAGACTCATTTTTTAATGAACACCAAGCTGCAACACTAAGATCTACTGCACACATAATTTCTGCTCTTTGACTTTGCTTTATCATGGAAGAAATGTTGATTCCGCTCAAACCATAATTCTGAAAATAAAGCTTTTAACAAAGTTATCCAAATGATGGAGATTTTTGGGAAAAATCAGACTGACAGCAGCTGAACCACATTAGCGCCTAGACAGCGATCAAAAGTCCAAACTAAATTGAACAAGGACAAAATCCTTTCCTAGCCAAAATAAGAGACGGGACAAAACAAAAAAAATGTGATAAAGGGTCTCACTAGAAAGAAAATCCTTTCCCAGCCAAGAAAATGTGACAAGAATTCCCCCAGATGGCGCAACAGATGCACTTGTGTGCAAGGCGAGGCACTATGCATGCGCCTAGGAGGCTTTCTAAAACACAGCATGTGTCTAGCAAAAGGAAAGTCAAACACCTCATAGAAACAACTCCAAACTAACCAAACAAAGTCATGATTCAAAAAGATATGATTGAAGTCTTTTTTCTGCCCACCAATACAGAATGTGAAAAAGCAGCCCTACAAAAAGGATCATCTTTCTAAAAACCAATCTAATCTGTAAAAGTCTTCCTCTTTTCAGCCTCCTCATAGTGTTCTTCCTCCTATGATCTCGAGTTTGTCTTGGTGCAAGTTTTTGGTCGCCTTTTATTTAGAAGGATGTTTAGTCTTGTATTTGTATTTGTATTTCCCTGTACTTCTTTTGTGTTTGTTTTGCCTTTAGCCATTACTCCTTTGTTATGGGTTTTAGCTTGGTTGGATATGATGAGGGTGTTAAGGGGGTGTCAACCTAGTTGAGATGTCCAGGTGCACCCCCGATCCATGCTTACATGCTCATTGTATAATTCTTTTGTATTATGAGCTTTTGTCTCATTATTATTATATTAATATTAATAAAGAGGCTGTCTTCTTTTTAAAAGAAATATCTGTAGAAGTCTTCCATGATTGACTTACCACAAACAGAAGTGCTAAGTCTTCTAGAAAAATTTTACAAAATCTCTAAAAGAGGGAACTACATTCTTAAAATTTTCACAAAAGCTCCAAAAGAGGGAACTACAAGAAATACTTTTAGAAGGATTCAAGCTCCAAAAGAGAAACAATCCTTCTCCTTCGTATTAATATCAAATGTCTCGTTCGAGGATACAAGAGCCACTATGTCAGTTGCTTCTCTATCAAACAACAAATGACAGAATCCCAACAATATCCTAGAGCTACTAAAACGAGAAAAGGCATCTGCCACCAAATGATTCAGCATAAGTTGGTACTGGTAAGGTCTCAGCCTCATCATCTGAAGACGCCATTACTCTATTGTAGTTCCAGTCCTGCTACTTAGCAACTAAATTCAATGAGTGGAATAACAAAATAAAAAATGACTAAAAATCCGACCTACAATGAAAGAGAATACTTCACTTTCCCTTAAGACTAGAACAAACACCCGTTCTTGAAACAGGAATAGGATTGATCATAGTGACATATCCATACGAAGTACTCCCTAAAATGCAAATACAAAAAGGGTAATTGAGAGGGACGAAGAAGGTACCTGAATGGCCTTCGGTTGAGAGCCAATCCCTACAAGAAGCTATTCAAACTCGGGAAATGGCAATACCGAACAATTTCAACAATGTTAGCAGCGAAGATAGCAAAGGAAGAATGGGAACAGATTGTAAACAAGAATCGGATACCAGCAGCCCTACGGAAGAAAGTCAGGCAGAAGTTGGGGAGGTGAAAATTAGTTCGCGACGGAACCGGCGAAGAAAAGAGCAATATTCTTTGGGAAAAGAAGTTACCAAAAAATTGTGAAAACTGAAAGCCACAGAATCGGTAAATTATAAAAAAAGATACGAAGAGGATGTTTTGGAGGCAAGAGGGAGGGGATGTTCGGGGTAAGAGGTAGAATAGAGATACTACGGGGTCGTTTTGGACTAAAATTATGGCCCTTATTTGTAAACATTATTTCAATAAAAGCAGTTACTCTAAACACTTGAGCAAAATAAACTAGAATAATCATCACGGTTGGGTTGGATTAAATTAGAGAAAAAAAATACTGATCTGGTTCACCCAACCCTATTATGCATATAATATATATAATTAAATGTAAGAAGGGGTAGAATTCAAAAACAAAACTTTGTAACTCACGTTCTACTATTAAAATTACCATTTTATTCATCATTTTCTTCCCAACACTTGAAGTTGCATCATTTCTTTCATCTTTATTATTTCTTCTCTATTTGTGTTCTTTATGTACTCTTTGCTCTAAAAGACCATATTCAATTTTCTTTAACATCTCAAGTTATTGGTATTCAAAATTTTAGGGACATACATTAGACAGGTTGATATAATGACCCCTCATGGACACCCATTATGTCCATTTTTTCTAAGCTTTTCTCTTTGTTTATGTTGTCCTTTTTAAGCTTAAGGAAGTCTTTGTGCTAGGGTTGCTGCATATATCTTGATTTCTCTTTACCATTTGGGCTAAGAAGAGTCGATATTCAAAGGATTCATTCCTATGTGCGTGTGGCTGTTGTTCGTGTGAATGCTTGGCTAAAGATTAATTTGAAACCAATCTAATGACATTGCTTTAGGAGATCCTAAAGTTGGCTCTATCGAGAAGGGAGATCTCATCAACTTAGGGGGAGTCTAAGTTTATTCGTGAAGGGAGTTCACAAGTAAAGAGGAATGATTAATCAAGAATTTCTATTATTTAGGGGAGTTTGAGTAGTTATTCACTAATAGTAGCATACTTAGGGGAGCCTAAGTATTAAAGAGAATGTTTCCCAAGTGTCCAGTGAATTAGTTCTACGATTGTCTTTGTGAGCGGAAGAGTGTTTATATAAATACAACTTTATAATTGCTTGACTTATTGATTTCCGTGGATTAACTTTCCCGGACACAATTCTCGTGTGTTTTTTCGTTTACTTCTTGTTGTTTTGTTATTATCTCTTATCTTGGTTATTGTTTGACAATATATTTCGTAGTAAAGAACAGTCATTACAGTTTTTCATGTTTACAAGTTTATATTTCTATTGTTGAGAAAAGTAAAACATGTGTAATTTTGTCTCATAATTTTTTCAATTAATTGTAAATAATTAACGTTAATGAAATATAAAATAAAGAAGTAAACACATTCTTTAAAGGAATCTAAAGAGTTGGAATGTAAAAGAATTTCTCATTTCGTATTCTCAAAAAGTTTAACAATTTTGTTTTAATAATAATCAGCTTATCTTTCCATTTAAAAAAAATATGAAAAGTTTAGTATTTCAAAACACAAAAGGAAAGAAAAGCACAGTCCAAAGCGGATTAAGGGAGAATATTACTTGGCTACTTCGTCACGGAACAAATTTGGTTAATTTATATATATAAAACAACAATCAAAAGTATTTATCGTCCATATAAAAATAAAATAAAAGTTCATGAAGCCATTGTTATTTTTTCACAAGTTCCATGATTTCGTGGTTGGTTTCGAATTTTTTTGGATGAGTATTGAATTCCGACATATCTTCCTCATATTCTCACTTCTTCTTCTTTGCGATTTCTTCATCTCTTGTTCCATAATTTCTTCCTTGTACGTCATCTTTCATCTTCTTTATTTTTCTTCTTTTTTTACTAAATGACTGTGTTCCAAAATCTAAACAATCAGTCATCTATCTCATATAGATCACTATCACTATCTATCCTAAATAGATAAGTAATAGATTCAAACGGATCACTTACCAACATCTAAACGATTGTGTACCAATATCTAAACGATATTTTGGACTATATTATACAACCGTTTAAATTAGAAGCTTTTTTTTGTGTATGTTTGTGGTCAATTAATTCCGAGGTATTTTTGTTATTTTACGTTATGGACTTGTGGGCTCTTCTTTTTTCAAAATTGTTCTATACGGTGTAAATAATTTTGCATTTTGTTCTACTTTTGGGGGAAAAAACCAACAAATTATCTTAAATTTATCCTACGTTGTTTTATACTTTAAAGACAAACTTAAATTATCCTGATTAATTTATTTTACATAAATGATAATTCAAAGAAAAAACACTCATTGTGTTTGTTATGGATTTTAATACTATAAAATAAGAATAAAGAAAATACATCAGAACAATGAAACAACACAAAAGAGAATAATAGAGAAGGGAGAAAACATGGAAAGCAATTGAACTCAATGATGGTATATCTAAGAAAGACATCACATATCTCTAATTATAAGACATGTCATGTCATGGTACAAATTACAATATGAATCTTAGTAGGATGTATGTTACAACATGGAATTGAATGAGAGTTATATGACGATTGATAACCTATGTAGGTTATGGATAGATGTACATTTACAATATTATCTATATTATATATAGAAGCTTGAATGAGGAGAAATTTTTTTCTTCCATTTTTGACCTTCCTTTAGAAGTAGCTTCTATAATTAGGTAGATGACAATGTTGTCCTTTTCTATGTTTATGCTAATTGAAAAAAAAAATGGTCCTTAATAGTTGGCCAACAACGGTCATTGATACTTGCCAGCAACAGTCATAAAAAACAGCCGACAAAAGTTTACCGACAATGGTTGAGGAAAGTTAACCAGTATTGGGTCATCGAAAATGGTCAACGAAAGCTGGCCAACAATGCTAGTCGATCAACAATAAACAAAAGTTGTCTAGCAATAGTCGCTGAAAAATGGTCGACGATTTCAGAGGTTGACCAGCAGCGATTACGAGAAAAATGGTACAAGGAAGTTACTGCTAGTGATAAAAAAAAATAGTTGCCATAAAAAAGTTCATCAAAAGTTGATCGACGATGGTTGTTAGAAAAAGATTGTCGGGTTCGATCAACAATGGTTGTCGAAAAAACAGTAGATGAAAGTTGACCGTCGAAGGTTGCTAAAAAATAGTAGCCAGAAAAGCAGTAACCACAGGTTCGCCGACGACTATTAATGGTGGTCAATAATTTTCTTGTGACTATTGCCATAAAACAAGCATTCGAAGTTTGGTCAACTACAATTGTCAAAAACTAGTCATCAGAGGTTGGTCGGAAGCGATTAATGGTGGTCAACTTACTCTAACTCGATAACACTTATACTCAAATGAACTCCCTTTTTTCAACAAGGCTCTTTTTCAATAGGACTTGCCTTTTGGATCTAGGTCTTACATACATACATACATACATATATATATATATATATTTATTATTTTATATATATATTTATATATATATATTTATATATATATATTATATATATAATATTTATTTATTTATTTTTATTATTAGTTAGTAAATGGAAAAGAAGTAGCTCAGAGACTTACTCCTCATCCTCACTTCATTCAACTTCAGTCTTCACATCACTCCTTATCTCTCTGACTCACTCCCCTCTCGTTTGGATCTCTCATCTCTAGTGTTCACAATCTCCGACGTTCGCCATCTTCTTCTCAACTCGACAACCCAACCCAACTTATTCCATAATTTAAGGTTTGATTGGGTTGGTTAAAAATACTATTTGGGTTATTCATATTGTCAATCCAACCAACCTAAAATATGGGTTGGGTTAGGATGTCGTCCAACCCAACTCAATCCGTTTACACTCCTCCACTCTTTCATGTAGTTGTTATGATATAATGCACACCCTTTCTAACTTTTCTTTCACCCAGTTCGTAAAAATGTAAATATGATGAAGATTTGGTAAATTGTGAAGCCTAATCTATGACACACTTTCAAGTAATATGTCAATATGTCTTTTTTGATTTCAAATTGAATCATTTGTGAAATCTCCAATCTTATAATGAAGTTCGAATTCACTTTTTTATTTATTTGTCTTCTGTAGTGACCAATTGAATAGTTTTTTTTTCTGTTGATAAAATCATTGTAATATCATGTCAATTACAATAAAAAAACAATAAAAAAAAAATTATTTAAACTTCATAAAAACAAACTATTGAAAGACAAAAATAAAATCAATTACAGTTTCTTTTCTATGAAATACAAAAATTTGTATGAAAATGTAAATATTTTATTGAGGGTAAATTGTTTACTCTTTTTGAAAATTCCCCATTTTGAAAATTCCCTAATTTCACCTTTAAAAAAAATTTAAAATCTCACCTACTTTTCAAAGTATAATTTCTTTTTTAAAAAATAATTTTATCCTTAAAATCTAAAATTCACCCTAAAAGAAGGAAGAAAAAATCTTCCATATTTTTGTGCATACACGTTTAAAGTTGATTTTTTTAAAAAAAAAAATGAAATCTCTCCTATTTTGTGGATACAACTATAAAAAGAATCGGGTGATCTCTAAAGTTTTATTTATCATTAAACAAAAACTAAAATTTTATTAAAAAATAGTATTCACTTAAAAAATTTAAATTATGAGTAGTTTAAAATTTGGTTTATTTTAATACATGATTTAAGACCCAAATTTAACCGTAAAAATAATTGACTAAGTGTCAAAGGTTTAAGACAAAGCGTTTAGAGGTTATAGGGTGATGTTGTAGGCAGCCAAAAGAAGGAAATATAACCTCTAAAGTGGTTATTTAGGCGTTTGGACAAGGTAGGTAGCTAAGCTTGAGTGTGTGTTTGGCTAGGCAACAAGGCTTGTCCGTAGAGGTTATTGGTGGTGAAGAGTGTCCCTAGGCGATTGAGAGCAAAGAGTTAGCAAGCTATGCGAGAAAGATTTTTAGGGCGAGGAAAGCTTGTCATTTAGAGGTTATTAAGCTTAAGATGCTAGGCGAGAAAGCTAGAACATGATGTTGGGCGAGTAACTTGCACGCGAGGAAGGAGTGCTTGCGGCCATGTTTGAAGTTAGTTAGGTGTTTATCTTGATGTTCCACACTTACGTGTTTTGGTTAGACAAGATAATGAAGAGGTGGAGTCCATGGGTACTTTACAAGTGTTCTCTACATACTTAAGTTAAATTTCGGCAAGTAGGTCGTGTCAATAAAGGCTCATGTAAGACTCAATATAAATAGGAAACTTTAGAATGACATTTCTCCTATCATACTTGTGCGTTTTGGTTGAAATTACTCTCAATAGTTCACAAAATTGACTCTAGTTTCTAGAGTAGGGCTACCAGATAAATTTGAGTAAAGGAGGTCTGAGTTTGAGTCGACGAAAGGGAGAATTATAAGCTTTCAGAGGAATCTGACACTAGAAGAAATTTACCATTTAATGTCGGTTTTAAACCGACATTAATGACCTTTGGTGTCGGTTCGGAACCGACATCTTGCTAGCCTTATTAAAGGCCTTTATGTCGTTTTTACTTTGATATCGATTTAAAACGACATCAAAGACATCATTAATGTCGGTTAAAAGCGACATTAATGACCATTGATGTCAGTTTTAAACTGACAATATTTTATCGGTGTTATTGTTGACCTTTAGTGTCGGTTTGCCTTTTATGTCGTTTTTAAACTGACATTAAAATCTTGTTTTTGGATCTATTTTTACAAAATTTATTTTTATTTAATTGTTGCATTGTTGTCTATTTTTTATAAACTGACATTAGATACGTGTAAATAAATATTTTTTGCTCACTCCAACAAATCAATAAAATTAATATTATTTAGAAACTACAATATTTTCTTTTACATTTGTATACAGAAAATGAAATTAATATTGCGTTTGTATATACATTCTACAATAATACATGAAACTAGATCCTAATACAAGACTTAAATAAGAAATCTTAAACGCCTTCACAATCTTCAACTTTCAACGATCGCTATCCACACAATCGCTTAGCTTAGCTTGGCTGGCTAAAGACCAAAATATACTTTACAACCTGAGGAAGATAAAATCTAGAATCTGCAAAATTAGTATATTATTTAAAATCAAACTAAACAGACTGCAATCTAAATGTGGAAAATTAAAAATTACTACAAAGTTTTCGTAAAGTAAATAATGTAGCAACAACAAAGAAGACGATTGAAATGACAACCCAAAAGTACTGCAGAAATAAAGAAGAAAATTAGCTTTTATCAAACAACTCGTTAACCTGATTTGGTTCTTCAAAGATCAACAACAAAAAGAGGAATACAACTAAAGAATAATTATACTATCCTCGACTCTGACTTCAAAGCAAATTTTAAATGTTCAATTTAGCAATGTTAGTCTACAGGCTTCTTACTCTTAATTGTATAAATTTACCCATCAATAAAAACATTGTTTTTATAGAGAAAGTTGAATAATGGAGATGATAAATAATCTTACAAACTCCTATTGGATCGTTTTTCCTTTCAAATGAAAATAGTTAATGAATTTCATATATCGAAGGTGAAAATCCCAAATAGTAAAAGAACATGGA
Source organism: Cucumis sativus (assembly GCF_000004075.3). NCBI lineage: Eukaryota > Viridiplantae > Streptophyta > Magnoliopsida > Cucurbitales > Cucurbitaceae > Cucumis > Cucumis sativus. The sequence continues at coordinate 6,926,707 of NC_026661.2, read as the reverse complement.
ATATAAGGAAGTCCATACTCCACTAGCTAGGTATTGATCAAAGATAAATATATGGAAAAATAGATGCAACCTACAAATATATCAAAACAGACTAATACTCAAACTAAACTAAAGAAAACAAAAACATTACTACTAAAATTAACTAAAAGATAAAATAAAACACAATTGAAAACAATTAATTACCAAGACTAATCTCAATCGAAAACCAAAACGCATCACATTCTAAAGATATTTTGCTTCACATAACACTCCAAATAGCTATACCAAAAAAAAAAAAAAACATAAATATCTACAAAATAAATTTGATCCTAGCATAAAAAGCATCATATGCATCAATTTACAAGTAATAGGATGTGCGAGTTAGAAATTAATATATGATGAGCATTGACAGATAGCATGTGAAATGAAGTGCTACATCTTTATTAAAAGGAACAAGATTTCAATAATTAATATATGATGAGCATTGACAGATAGCATGTGAAGTGAAGTGCTACATCTTTATTAAAAGGAACAAGATTTCAATAAAATCGAATCTTTAATGCATCACCATTCTCATAAAATGCTAAACAAATCTTCATAATCGCTTAGCTTGGCTGGCTATGTAAGACCAAAATATATACTTTACAACATGAGGAAGATTAAATCCATAATCTACAAAATTATGTTGACAGAGGCCAACATTTGCTCCATCCACAATAGCATCACAATGATTATGTACTTCTATGAGTGCAACACGCCCGTGGCCATATTTTATAACGTTATATATGCAAAAGAAATATATGTATATATATAACGAAAATTTTATGAACCTACGCATGCACACATTTAATAATAATTACTTACTCTGCATTTTTCATTTTGGCAAATCCACCAACAAGAATGGTGTAAGTTACCAAGCTCATTTCTATGCCTCCTTCTCTTCTTTCATTTTTCTAACAAAAGATGGTATGAATAATGTTGCACATCATTAAAGCTTACTATTATCGCAAAACGACACACTTGAAAAATATTTAGATTGAATTAATATAGTAAATATACTTTTGCAACGACATATCTACCATCAAAATATATATTTCAAGCATAAAATACTTAATTGGCCTTCTATACAAATCAATCAAACTTTAACCATATTCAAAACTAGAATGGTGACCTTTATGTCAATAAATGAAGCAAAAATATTAAGCTAACGTTGAGATCAAATTAACATATGACGAAAGAAAGGGAGAAAATAGGAGTAGTTATTACTTTGTGTAGACATGAGACCATGGTTCTATTTCCCTAGCTCGCATATTTTCAAAGATTTCACGTGCACCGTTCATATCACCTCTCCTTGTGTAGTAATTCACCATCAAACCATACTCTTTCCTAGAAGGATTAATGATAATAGATTTCATCCTAAAAAAAAAAAAAGATCAAACCAATTAATATGAAAATGCTCAAATTTAGGCTTTTCACTTTTTATGTATAAAATTCAGCAAAAGGTGAATGTGAGATGTCTCAAAGCTTGCTTACATTCATGCTCATGAACAGATCATTGTTGGTGCAAGTTTGAATGAATGAACTCGAACACGCACGATCAAAGCAATACAATTGAGATTCTTACCTTGTCTGTATGATGTTGCACAGTTATATTACATTGTCCAGTAGATACGTCCCAAATTTTGATTTGCTTATCAAGAATTTGAAATAAAATAACTCCAAGATGCAAGTGGGTCAACAATTTTAAGTGAAATGATTAAAATGGGAAATTGAATGAGCCTTAACAAGAAAACTAGCAGCTTACAATTCTACACAATAACAAAGACTATATTCAAACTTCTTAAAGAAACCACAGTGCTTCTAAGTCCACAAAGGAAGATGTAGTTATCAATTTACTAAAAATACAATATCTGGTCTTGTATTATTAACAAGATACATAAGTGTAACAATTGCACTAAGATATGGTACTTATAGGTCAAGAAGTTCTTCATTATCAACTCGGGGTTGAAATATATATTGCTTTACATCTAGTAAACGAACTTGCATTGGAATGTTCAATGGATGTGCTTTATCCATATAAAGTCTTTTAAAAAAATTTCCAATATAAGTTGATTGATAAACAAATATCTCATCTGCCAAATGCTCAAATTGCAAACTGAGGCAAAAATTTGTATTTCCGAGGTCTTTCATCTTGAATTCTTTCTTAAGATATTTTATTGTCTTTGAAAGCTCTTCAAGAGTTCAGACTATATTTAAATCATCAACATATAGAGTTATAATAGCAAATCTTGGCTATGATTTATTTATAAAAATGCATGGACATATTTGAATATTTTGATATCCTTCCTTCAACAAATATTCACTCAGATGATTATATACCACATTAGTATTGATTGTTTTAATCCATATAATGATCTCTGTAACTTTATTGAATATAGTTCTCGAAAACTTGATTTATATATTTCAAGTATCTTAAATCCTTCTAGAACTTTTATTTAAATATCATTATCAAGAGATCCATATAAATATGTTATGACTACATCCATAAGATGCATGTCCAAATTTTTATACACAACCAAGCCAATAAAAAATCTTAATGTGATTTCATCCACCATCAGAGAATATGTCTCCTCATGGTCAATACCAGGTCTTTGTGAAAAACCTTGTGCAACTAATCTTCCTTCATCTCTTGTAATCTCATTATCTTCATTTCTTTTTCTCACAAATATCCATTTATATTCCACAGGTTTGACACCTTTTGCTGTTTGGACTACTGATTCAAAAACTTGACATTTTGAAAGTGAATTTAATTTTGCCTCAATTGATTCTTTCCACAAAGACCAATCTTTTCTCTGTCGACATTCTTCAACGAATTTTGGTTATGGATCTTCATTTTTTAATATAGTATCAAGTGCAAACTATTATCAACAACTGCATTAATTATATTCCATCTCTTTCCTGTCTTAGTTGTTTTATCTTCTTCGATATTTTGTGTCATAGGATTTCTTCTGGAACATCCATATCCTTAATCGAGTTATTGACTCAATTTCTATTTCAAGGATTTTTATCTTTAATGACAAGTTGTTATGTTGGGATATCAATTTTTTATGAGACATTTGCAACTCTGATGTGTTTTAGTTACTTTCTTTGCATCTACAAATGCATCTAGTAACTGATTTGCTATATATATTTTGCAAATGAATTATTTTATGAACTTCAAGTTCACATTGATCTGTACGAGGATCCAAATGAGACAATAATGATACATTTCATGTAATTTCTTTTTCCAATTTTTTTAATTTCTCCTTATAACGTTGAAAATTTGTCTAATTAAAATGATAATCAATAAATCATGTAGACCCGTAAGAGGTTCAAGATTTCAAGATATTTAATAATTTATGGAGAATCGAATCCAACATATATTTCTAGCCTTCTTTGAGGATCCATCTTAGTACGTTGTAATAGAGCAATTGGAACATATATGACACATCCAAAAATTCTCAAATCCCTAGAAGAAATTTTGCCTTTAATGTCAGTTGTCAACTGACGTCTTTGCAAGCATTATAAAAGGCCTTTAATGTCGATTTGACTTTAATGTTGGTTTAGAAACGACATTAAAGGCCTCTTTAATGTCGGTTTAAAACCGACATCAAAGGCCTTTAATGTCAAAAAATCAATATCTTTGATGGTTTTATTGAAGGTCTTGAATGTCCTTGGCCTTTGATTTTGATTTTAAACCGACATTAAAGAGGCCTTTGATGTCATTTCTAAACTGACATTAAAGACACCTTTAATGTCATTTTTAAAACGACATCAAAACCTTGTTTCTGGCCCATTTTTATTATATTGTTGCATTATTGTCCATTTTTTATGACATCAAAACCGATATTATTTGTCTCGAATTATGAGAGGAAATGTTCATCATCGTATATTGTGAAAAATGTAAAAAAAAATTGTTGGCAGGCTTGCTAGCTATAGAATGCTAGAGCTACTACTCCATGGCAAACCTTATACACATCAAATACACTTTTCCACACTTCTTCCATATAGAATTAAACAAATACATATAATCCAACACCTATATATATTCACATATCAAATAAATGCATGTTGTCCTCTATGACAAACCAATAGGATTCCTATTTCACCCGCAATGAATAAGATCCAACACATAATATACCAACACACTTTTTCACACTTCCATAAAGTACTACAACAAATACACATCATCCAACACACACACACACACACACACACACACACATATATATATTCACATATCAAATAAACACACTATATCCGATGACTATAAGTGAAAACTCAAAATCTAAAAATAATAACATCACGAAAGGGGCGTACATTTGCATAAGAGAGTTCTTTCCTAAACAAGGAACAATCATTTCTACATTTATGTATCTTCTCGTACTTCATTCCAAGAGTACACAAAATCTTTTTGCTTCATAAGTAGAAGTAGGGATTTTATTAGGAGTAGGTAAGATGTCACCAATTAATTTTAACTCCGTGATACTCTTTTCACTCCATCCAAATTTAACTTTCAAATTATATAATTTTATCAATGTAGATATTTTGGTAAAAATTTTACAATTAGGATATAATGGTTTCTTGGCATCATCTAGTAGTTTCTCAAATTTTCTAACTTGGTCATTAAAATAATTGTGTGCACCCTCAAACATCCCAATTATGTCACCAACATCAAACATCCCAATTATGTCATCAACATCATCCACGTTAATTTCTTCTCTTGCACTACTAAAGACACTTTCATTGTTTCTCTTCATTGGTAGTGATTCACCATGAAAAATTCATACTTGATAACTCTTATCGATGCCGTTAAAAAATAATAAGTGATCTCTAATTGTATTCACATGTAAAGTCTTTGCATTTACGCACTTTAAACGAGAACAAGTCATGATGTTCGATGTCTTCGAATGTTTCAACCCATTTTTAATAAACATCTCAACCCCAACAACATAATCAGTTAACATTCTATTATTTTTCATCCATGGCTTATCCATATTATATAAGGATGCAATTTAATCTACAAAAAAATGTCAAAAAAACAATAAGGAATATTTAAGTAATCTTACACTTGTGAACTCAACTATAATCAACAATAATACCTAAAAAGTTGAAGACTAAATATAATTAATGTAAATTTCTATATACACCCAACAACCAAACAATTAGAATAAAGCAAGACTATCAAATAAGCACATATGAAAAAGAAATTAAATTCTTATCCACATTCCAAAAACGTACTAACAAGTTCTATATAAACCCAAACAACCAAAAAGTTCTATATACACTCAAACAACTACAAAACTCGTAATCGTATCACTCAATCAACTAACAAGCAAATCTCAAATTAAAACCATCGACGAAGACCAAACACAAACTTCTAACCATCATTATGACATTATAATTCCAAATGAATGGAAGTAATTAGTTTGATTTTCTTTTACTAACAATTTGAGGTGTGTTAAAAAGCCCTCCGACACGCTTAAATACTGACAACATATACCAAGTACCAAATATATCTACAAAAGACCGATGAGCAACTTAAAAAAAAAGAAGAGAAACTTCAATTAAATACAAAAAGTGCATGTGCACTCGTGTGCATGAGTATATTATCATCGCACAATCAATTAAAATATACATGCATGCATGCTCCAAGATTTTGTAATATTGAAGCACAAACCAATTCAATAATTACAAATCGAAAGCATCCATTCATTCTTTGGATACACAAGCGTAAAAAAAACTTTTCAAAATCTTAAAGATAATACAAATAAATAAAAATACGGATTTAATTTTCAAGGAGTATGAATCATTACCTCTCCTTACCCTTCTTTAAGAATCACTTAAGCAACTTCTTCCTAGCAATTGGAAGATATGTTAGAAAACAATACAAATTAGCATAGAACATCACAGTAAACAAAAGCGTTCAGAGTAACGTACACAAAAGTATAAGAGTTTATCTTTTTTAAAGCTACAAACTAATGGGTTCACCAGATATCTCATCAAATAGGTTCACCGGTGACTGCTGAAACGTGTGGGTTGTGACTGCTGAATCAGAATCAGTCCGATTTTAGGTGGGTATCTAACCGAATGGGTTCAGAGTTGGAGATTTGTGGGTGGTGAATGCTGAATCTGGCTATCTCACAAACACGATTCACTGGAGAGAAAAATATTTTGATGGTGGTCGTGAGAGCTGGGCACAAACGTAGATGAAGGTGGATGAAGGAAATGATTGATTTCAATATAACACCCCAAAACTAGTAAGTTAACTTTAATGTGTGTTATATTGAAATTTTTTAGGTGTTATGTGTGAAATTATTTGATTTGTGGAAGTTAAGTACGTTGGAGTGATATGTGGTTAATTCTGAAATTTGAAATCCTATTGTTAAAGTGGTGATTTTTGGATTGATTGGTTGGTAAATTAAATTTGTAAAGTTTGAAGTATTATGAGTAATTATTGTTTATCAGTATAAGCAAAGTTATAGAGGAATAAGAATAATTATATTATGGGATAATATAATTATTCATAATATATTATTAAGAGAGAAGTTATTGATGATATATTGAGTCGGTAATGAAGAAAGAGAAAAATTATTTGAAATAGAAAAAAATGAGTTCGTTGGGGAAATTAAATAATGATAATAAAGATAATGACAATAGTAATGATAATAATACTGTATTATTATTATTATTGTATATATTAAATAAGCCTCTTTCATTTTTCATGTCCATCTTCTCCACCCCTCTTTCTTCTTCACCATTCAACCCTAGAGCAGTCGCCGCCCCACTTCAGCCATCGTCGCGCACAACACTCCAGTGAGAGAGTCCTCGTCACGGTCGCATAGTCGAAGCATCACGGTCACGAAGCACAACCGTTCGTTTCTCTCCAGCCGTGTCGACTCGTGTTGCATCGGACAGTCGAACGACCCCTATCTTCCGCCGTGCGCTCCTCCTTCGCGTCGTCGATCGTAACCCTCTCTTTTGTCGAAACCATCATCGGTCGTAGCCTCCACTTGCACAGCACCGCCGGACATCATCGCGCTTGACAGTCAAGGATGCAAGCCATGACAATTTTCTTTTCGCGAGCCACACGTCCAAGCCGCGTCAGTTCAAGCCGTGTCCCTTCACCGAGCCGCGTGAGTCATCTCTTTGATCCAAGCCGTTCCATGTAAGCGTACGCGAGCCATACACAACTGAGTCGATCCTGTGTGAGCCGTATGCGAGCCGTGAGTCTCAAGACCCGAGCCGAAGCCTTGCTAGCCGAGCCACCTTCAGTTTTAGCCGTCTGCAACATATTTAAGCCCTTGGTGAGTTTTTGCTTAGTTCTTGTTGGGTTTGGTACGCCCAAATAATTATTGTTTTGGGTCTTAAATAAGTTAGCACTGGAATGAGTTGTATTATGTTTTTTGAAGGTTAAGGTGTGGTTGAGGAATTGAATTGTGCAAATTTCAATTTAAGGTTGTATTGAGATCAACTTTAAATCTTTGGGGTAAGTTTGATTGAATTGGTTGCCTAATTAAACAGTAAAGTGATAGATTGACAAAATTATTAAGTTTAATTTTGTTCATGTTTAGGACTGAGTTTATTGTGAGGATTTGACTCTCAATCAGAGGAGTACTATTTCTTTTGTGAATCTCCAGGTAAGAGATTTTTCGTACTAAACCCTACTTGGAAGTTGCATGTATGTTATGTATTGTTTAGTAGTGTAAGTAAGAGATGTATAATATGTCTATTTGAGATGGCCGTATAAATAGTTACTTAGTAAACCATATTATGATTTAGATATAATATTCTTTGTTGAGGCATGCTATGATCAAATATGTGACTTTTGAGTTATGTGTAACTGAGCTAAGATGTTGATGCTATGATAAGCATGTATAGGCTATAGTGTTCTGTTAGTTTTGCCTGTTAGAGTCATACCATATGAGGGTCCTCGGTTCACCACCTATGTATGCCTATGTGGCTGGTTTGAGATGTGATTCGATGGGATCACTTACAACCCGACTCTCCTATAGGGTTATTCCTTCGGGTTCACCAGAGCCCAAATGTGTCCCTACGGGACCATTGGATAGTATGCATTCGGGAGCGCAATAGTATGCAGTACCATGTTACATGACTCTAGGTTAACAGACACATACTGAGACCAATATGGGTCTCTTACTAAGTATAAATTTATACTCACTCTTTTAAATGTTTAGTTTTCAGGTAAGGGTAGAGGCAAGGGCAAACTGGCGAATGATAAGAAGTGACCGTGGATCGCCATAGGGAACCGTTCAGTTTTCTTTCACATTTATATTTCAGTAGTTATATTTTCATAGATTTATTTCAGAACTCCAGTTCAATTACTTTAAGTATATTTCCTCTATTTTTGGGCCGAAAGTAGTATTTAGATTAGTTATTTTAACTATTTATTTATTTTTATTATTTAAAGTTTTTCCTCAAATTTTAATTTATTTTCTTGTATATTAAAAAAAAATCTATATTTACTTAAATAGTAATGACCTAAACCTTCTAGAAAAGTTGGGGCGTTACAGTTGGTATCAGAGTCAAAGTTTTAGATTTTGTAGACTGACTTACGATGTAAGTCTTTGATTTTATCCCTATGGTTAATACGGTCTTTCGTCACTCGCCAGGTACATTTTTATGATATAATTTAAGATTGTGCATATGACCTTGCATGAATTAAACTAGATAAGTAAGCATGTTATGAATGAACTCGTAGTAAAAGACTTTTAATGGTGGAAATTAGGAAAAAAACTGCTGCCATGTAGAAGTGTTCATAGAGGTGGTATTGGAGGTAGAGGAGCTGGACGTAACCATCCTGCGGGACAACCTGAAGCACAACCTGGAGGACAGCCCGGGGAACAACCAACTGTACAAGCTGTCAACCCTACTGCACCTGTTACTCAAGCAGACCTTGTTGCTATGGAGCAAAGGTACAGAGACTTATTGTTTGAAGTGATGGCACAACGACAGCCTGCCTCAAGACCTAGACAGCTCTTGTTCAGGCATCGGCTGTAGGTGATCAGATTCCAGCTACAGGAGTTCAGGCCCCAATTGTAGCCCAACACTTACCAGGCATGCTTTTAGCCGAAGCCAAGCACTTGAGGGACTTGAGGAAGTATAACCCTTAAACTTTTGATGGATCTTTAGCAGATCCCACCAAAGCACAAATGTGGTTGAGTTTGGTGGAGACCATCTTTCGTTATATGAAGTGCCCTAATGACCAGAAGATTCAGTACGCTGTGTACTTACTGATTGATAGAAGCAGAGGTTGGTGGGAGTCCACAGAGAGGATGTTGAGTGGAGATATAAGTAAGATCACCTGGGAGCCGCTCAAGGAGAACTTTTATGCCAAATTCTTCTCTGCCACAGTGAGAGAGGCCAAGTGCCAGAGTTCCTAAAACTAGAGCAAGGTAACATGACCATGGAAGAGTATGATCAGAAGTTCAATGTGTTATCCCAGTTTGCACCCGATTTAGTGAGAACCGAGGTTGAGAGAGCTAACAAGTTCGTCAAAGGTCTCAAGTCAGAGATCTAGGGTTTCGTTCGCGTCCTTAGACCAACCACCCAAGCTGATGCGCTGCGCATGGCAGTAGACCTGAGTTTGTATGAGAGGACGATGTTGGCCAAGGCTGTAGAGAAGGGGCCAACTTCGGGACATAAACGGAAGACTGAGCAGCAGCCTATAGTAGCACCACAAAGGAATTTGAGATCAATGGTTTGTTCCAACGGCACTGACAACAAGCTACTCAGACAGGCCAAACCTTGAAGGTACTATTCATGACTCTTAATTATGGAAGACCTCACTCGGGTCGTTACCTAGCAGGAAGTGGAGTATGTTACAAATGCAGACAACTTAGGCATCTAGCTGATAAGTGCCCTCAGAAGTCATTCGGAGTTGTTGCGAACCAGACTTCCCCACCCCCATAAGGGAGAGTTTTTGTCACTAATAGGCAGGAGGCCGAGAGAGTTGGCACAATGGTGACAGGTACACTCCCAATCTTGGAACACCTGGCTTTAGTATTATTTGACTCGGGGTCCTCTCATTCTTTTATATCCTCTGTGTTTGTATAGCATATGAATTTAGAAGTAGAACCCCTGAGTTACCTGTTGTCTGTTTCTACTCCATCTGGAGAAATTATGTTGTCGAGAGAAAAGATAAAAGCATGTTAGATAAAAGTAGCAGAGCATGTTTTAGATGTAACTTTATTAGTATTGGACATGCAAGATTTTGATGTAATATTAGGCATGGATTGGCTATCCGCTAACCATGCAAACATAGATTGTTCCCGCAAGGAGGTAGTTTTTAACCCTCTTGAGGTAACTAGTTTTAAGTATAAGGGGCAGGACTGTGGTTCTACCTAAAGTTATCTCAGCCATGAAGGTTAGTAAGCTGCTCGACCAGGGTACTTGGAGTATCTTGGCTAGTGTTATGGACACTAGAGGGCCTAAAGTATCTTTATCATCTGAGCTAGTGGTAGGGAAATATCTCGATATTTTTCCAGAGGAGCTTCTAGGACTTCCGCGCCGCAGAGAGGTTGACTTCGCCATAGAGCTCGAACCAGGTACTGGTCTCATATCGAGAGCCTCATACAGAATGACGCCAGCAGAACTGAAGGAGCTGAAGGTCTAGTTGCAGGAATTGCTGGACAAGGGTTTATTCGACCTAGTGTGTTACCTTGGAGAGCACCAATGTTGTTTGTGAAGAAGAAAGACGGGTCGATGCGTCTTTGCATTGACTATTAGAGCTCGCATATTGACAAACAGAGCAGACAGAGGAACTATGCTGATGAACGACGTAGGGATCTTGAGTTTGACGTAGGAGACATGATTTTTCTGAAGGTAGCACCTATAAAGGGTGTTCTAAGATTCGAGAAGAAAGGGAAGTTGAGTCCACGTTTTGTAGGGTCGTTTGAGATTCTTGAAAGGATTGGCCCTGTAGCTTATCATTTGGCCTTGCCTCCGCAATTATCTGCAGTTCATGATGTGTTTCATGTCTCCATGCTAAGGAAGTATGTGGCAGATCCCTCACATATAGTCGACTACAAACCATTGCAAATTAACGACAACTTAAGCTATGAGAAGCGGCCAATTGAGATTTTGGCTAAGGAAGTTAAACTGCTTTGTAACAGAGGAATTACATTGGTCAAGGTTTTGTGGCGAAACCACGAGGTTGAGGAAGCTACTTGAGAGAAAGAGGACAACATGAGAGCGCATTATCCCGAGCTATTCGAGGATTAGATCTTTCAAGGACGAAAGTTTCTCAAAGGAGGAAAGATTACAACACCCCAAAACTAGTAAGTTAACTTTAATGTGGGTTATATTAAAAAAAATTGGGTGTTATGTGTGAAATTATTTGATTTGTGGAAGTTAAGTGCGTTGGAATGATATGTGCTTAATTCTGAAATTTGAAATCATTTTGTTAAAGTGGTAATTTTTGGATTGATTGGTTGGTAAATTAAATTTGTAAAGTTGAAAGTATTATGAGTAATTATTGTTTATGGGTATAAGCAAAGTTATAGACGAATAAGAATAATTATATTATGGGATAAAATAAAACACAATTCAAAACAATTAATTACCAAGATTGATCTCAATCGAAAACCAAAACGCATCACATTACGAAGATATTGTGCTTCACATAACACTCCAAATAGCTATACCAAAATTACTTACTACATTTTCCATTTTGGCAAATCCACCTACAAGAATGCTAGTTACCAAGCTCATTTCTATGCCTTCTCTTCTTTCATTTTTCTGACAAAAGATAGTATGAATAAGGCTGCACATTTGAAAAAATAAAGACAATTAATAATCAATAATGCTACCTAGCAGTCACAAGTTAACAATCAAATGAAGAAACCCAAGGATTTTTGCGGCGGAAGCACGATGAAGATTGGTTGCCGTTCGCGATCTAGGGTCACAGATTGAGAAGAGAACAAAATTAGAAACCAACTTGGAGAGAGAAAAGAAAAATTGATAGGGAAAGAGTAGAGTAAGAAAGAGAAAAGTAAGAAAGAGAGGAAAAATTTAGTTTTTAAAACCTAACAATTTTTAAAAAGAAATTAAAAATGGGGGGTCATTAATGTTAGTTTTTACAAAATACAAAAAATTAAAAAAAAATAAAACTGGCTGATCATTAATGTCGATTTAAAAACGACATTAAACCTTTATCATTAATGTCGGTTTGATCCACCTTTTCAAAAACGACAATAAAGACAATTTTTCATTTTTTTCACCTGACACTACAACCCAGATTTGTTGTAGTGCTATTATGGGTTGATGTATCTTTTTCAGATAAAAAATGCTATTTGCTAAAATTCAAAAGAAAAAGTTGTTTTGTCATTTTTTAAAATGACCCATAAAAACGTTATTATATCTCTTATGACAAAGAGTGTGGATTTACTAGTCCATATTTGACTTGTTTTTTGTTGGTAAAATTGGATAAGATCGCATTATATTGATATAATTACACTAATGACACTCTTAAATCAATATTAATAGAAATTATAATTTAATTAATGTTATTAGTTAAATGAATATAGTTTAAAAGTCATTCTAAACACAATTAATGTAATTGTTTTTTAAATTTAATTCATTTTCGCATCTTTGTGCATATGTACGTGTGTGCGTGTGTGTGTGCATATGTGCGAGTGCGCGTTTGCCCGTGCGGATTGATGTGTGTGTGCGTATGTGTGTGTGCGTGTGTGCATGTGTGTGTAGATGTGTGTATGCATGTGTGAATGTGTGCGTGCGTTCATGCGTGTGTTCGTGTGTGTGCATGCACATGTGCTTGTGTGTGTGGGTGTGTGCATATGCTTGTGTGTGTGTGTCAGAGTGTGTGTGCCCATGTGGGTGTGTGTGTGCGTGTTTGTGACTGCACATGTGCCCGTGTGGGTGGATGTGCGCGTGCGCGTGCGTGCATGTGTGTGTGGATGTGTGCAAATGTGCATGTGTCCGTGTGGGTGGGTGTGCGCGTGCGTGCATGTGTGTGTGGATGTGTGCAAATGTGCATGTGTCCGTGTGGGTGTGCGCGTGCGTGCATGTGTGTGTGGATGTGTGCAAATGTGCATGTGTCCGTGTGGGTGGGTGTGCGCGTGCGTGCATGTGTGTGTGGATGTGTGCAAATGTGCATGTGTCCGTGTGGGTGGGTGTGCGTGTGTGTGTGTGTGCACATGCGTTCATGCGTGTGTTCGTGTGCGTGCATGCGCATGTGCCTGTGTAGGTGGGTGTGGGTGTGTGTGAGTGCGCATGTGCCCGTATGGGACGTGCGTTCATGCGTGTGTTCGTGTGTGTGCATGCGCATGTATGTGTGTGTGTACATATGCGTGTGCCGCGTGTGTGCTTGTGTGTGTGTGTGAAAGTGCGCGTGTGTCTGTGTGGGTGTGTGTGTGCTCGTGTGTGTGAGTGCGTATGTGTCCGTGTGGGTGAGTGTGCATGTACGCATGCGTGCATGTGTGTGGGTGTGTGTGTGTGCATGTGTGCAAGTGCGCATATGTTTGTGTGGGTGTGTGCGTATGTTCGTACATGTGTGTGTGTGTGCGCGTGCGTGTCTGGATGTGTGCGTGCGTTCATGCTTGTGTTCGTGGTGCGTGCATGCGCATGGGCGTGCGTGTGTGTGGGTGTATGCATGTGCGTGTGCGAGTGCACGTGTGCCAATGTGGGTGGGTTACGTGTGCTTGTGTGTGTATGAGTGCACATACGCCTGTGTGGGTGCGCGTGCGTGCATGTGTGTCGATGCGTGTGTGCCCATGTGGGTGGGTGTGCGTGTGCTAGTGCATGTGTGTGCACGTGTGCGCGCGTGCATATGTGTTCGTGTGTGTGCATATGCATATGTGTTCGTGTGTGTGCATGTGCATGTACGTGTGCGTGTGTGCATGCGTATTTGTGCGTGTACGTGTGCTTGTACGCGCATGTGCGAGTGCGCGTGTGCCGTGTAGGTGGGTGTGCGTGTGTGTGAGTGCGCATGTGCCCGTATGGGTGGACGTGCGTGTTTGCGTGCATGTGTATGTGGATGTGTGCATGCGCTCATGCGTGTGTTCGTGTGTGGTGTGGGCGTGTGCGTGTGCGAGCGCGTGTGTACCCGTGTGGGTGGGTGTGCGTGTGTGAGTGCGCATGTGGTCGTGAGGATGGGTGTGAGTGTGAGTGTGCACATGTGTGTGTGTGTTGTGTATGCGTGTGCATGTGTGCGTGTGTGCATATGTGTGTGCACACTGCCTTCACATGGATGTCAAAGAAGCAACCCATTGTTACTCTCTCTACGTGTGAAGCATAATATGTGGTTGCTACCTCATGTAACTTGGTTGAGAAATCTATTAAAGGAGTTATGATATTGCCAAAAGAAGAGCCAACCAGAAGTTTTCATAGATGACAAATCAACAATTGCTTTGGCCAAAAACTAGTTTTCCACAACCAGAATAAAGCACATTGATACACATTATTATTATATTAGAGAGTGCATCAAAAGAAAGGAAGTATAGTTAGAGTGCGTGAAGACTCGTGATCCGGTAGCCAACATTTTCACTAAGCCTCTTAAAAAAGAAGAATTCACAAAATTGAGAGACCTGCTTGGAGTAACAAAATCAAGTTTAAGAGAGGATGTTGAAATATAAACTTGATTTTGGGTTTAACAATATTTAGGCATAGCCCAAATAAAAGCCAAATTTCTATAAAGTATTAATTACTACAATATTCTAGATAAATCAATTGTAGGAGATATTTAGAGAAGATTGAAGATACATTTAGAAAATATAAGAAATGAGTGTAATTGTAAAGAATATTCTAGAGAGTCATTTGTAACCGTTAAATAAAGAATGTGTTGCCAAAATCCTAGCCATTCATTTAGGAGTGACAACTAGGATAAATAAGAGGGATGTCCTTCGACTTGTATTAAGTCAAAAAAATAGAAGTGTCTAATAACACAAGTAGCCTCTTATCTCAATTCTCTCTTCCAAATTTCCTCCAACCTCCAAAAATCCTTTCCAACAATGTATCATTGTATGAGTTAGTAGTAGTAGAAAGAGGAGGGCGATATTTGTTGGCTTCATCCCGTTTTTTAGGCTTATAGAACGTAGTTTGGGAGGGGTGTCCACTAAAGTTGATGCCAAATCTTTGTTTTTGGAGGCATAAAAAAATGATGAAATTGTTAAGCAACTCTTAGAAAACAATACAATTTGACATTTCATAGTTGAGGAATTGATCTGAAGATTGATAAGCTTATTTGCTTGGACTAAAAAAGTTTGTTTAATTTTTTTAAAAAATGAAAATGGCTACAATTAGGTTTTTCTCCCAGCGTTACTAAAGTTTGATTGAAATGCCTTCAGATTTAAATTTCTAAATGGTTTGTTGAATTAGTGTTTAATTATCTCATAGGTTAACTTTCGCTCTTACTATTGATGCGTGACTACAATTGGTATATGTCTGAAAGTGAAACCTAAACCTTTCCTTCACTAGAAGAAATATGGGCTTTAGTGTCAGGTGAAAAAATGAAAATCTGGCTTTAATGTCATTTCTGAAAAGACGGATCATTAAATTTCCATTTTTAATTTTTATTTTTTTTTATTATGTGAAAACTGACATTAAAGACCCTTCCCCTTTTTAATTTCTTTTTTAATTTTTTTAAGTTGTAAAAATTAAAATTTCCCTCTCTCTCTTACTTTACCCATTCCTATCAAAATTTTCTCTCTCGATTTCGAATTTCCTTCTCCCTTCTCTTCTCATTCTATGACCTAAAACTCATCGTCGTCTTTGTGCCCATAATTCATCCCAATCGCCGTCGTGGCTAAAACTCTTCCTTCAAGTCTTTCCCAGTCGCCATCGTGCTTCGGCTATCGAGAAACGCCTCTGTTGTGCTCAATCATCTTCGACCATTCGCAGTCGCCTATAACTCTTCCTCCAAGTCTTTCCCAGTCACAGTCGCCGTCGTGCTTCCGCCGCAAGAGTCCCTCGTGTCCAATCATCTTCGAATCCACCACCATAGCCACACCGTGCCAGCCATTGCAACCATCGCGTGCCCAGCCGTCATCTTCGGCTAGCACAGGGCAGACCAAGACATAGGGCAACTCAACCCGTGAATACCAATCTGGTATTACTTCATCAGACATTGGACGAAAGGGAGTGGACTACAGAGGCCCTTTCGAGCCTTCTTCTGGAGGTTCAAAGAATTTTCATACGCTTTTTTTTTTTAGGCATCAAAATAGATCATTGAATAAATCTTTAGTAGGTTCTAATTTCTGTTGTCTGCTTTTTGTTATTAACATATTGGTATGTGGATTTAGTTTGGTAAGAAAATGTAATGGTAAATAGAGAGTTGATTTGGAAGATATGAAGAGGAAGTGGGCAGTGGGTTAATGGAGATTGGGGTTTAAAGGTAAAGAAGGAAAGTACCAAAGAGAGTGAAGAAATGAAATAGTGAATGATAAATATAAAAGGTAACTACAAATAAGAGAAAGGGAGAGATTTAGTTTATCATTGTTTGGAAATTGGAACGTAATGTTCACTTCTCTATTTTCCTCAATTTAATTTAGGATTAACTTTTGAGACATTTTTCACTGACTTCGTGTTATTAACATATTGGTATCTGGATTAGTTTGGTAAGAAAATGTAATGGTAAATAGAGAGTGTTGATTTGGAACTTATGGAGATGTAGTGAGAAGTGTGTTAATGGAGATTGAGGTTAATAGGGTGAAGACTAGATTTATATTAAGTGTGTTATAGGGACTGTAAGTTCATCTTTTGTTTTTAAACATATAATAATTATTTGTGTTTTATTTCTATTTCTCTAATCTTAAAATGTCTTATTAATTCTTATACTTTAGTTTATGTAGTAGTAATCTTTGTTTTTTCAAGTTTGGAAATTTATTTGACAAAGGTTAATGTTGGAGACTACACTTGTAACATCTCGAACTCTAGGGTACCTTATATATATATGTGTGTATATATATCCTTTTTTTAGAAAAGAAGTTAAGGGAGAAAGAGATTTGGAAGGTTAAGATAATAATATACATTTAATAATATTGTTATAATTTTTTTAAATCATTAAGTTAAATAAAGAAAAAGGAAATAAAAAAAAAAAGAAAATACATTTAATAATATTCTTTCTCTCTCCTCTCTCTCTCTCTCGCACGTCCCTTCCCCGTTTTTCTTTTTCTTTCTTTTTCTCTTCCTCTTCCTCACATCTTCCAGCCGCCCCACCCTCTTTTTCTTTCATCTCCGATTCACGAAGCCGCCAACCAGAGGTTCTTCCACCGTTCAGATCCACGACAGCCACCGCCTCCTCTGATTATGCTTTTGGGGTTGAGATGTTTATTAAAAATGGGTTGAAACATTCAAAGATGTCGAACGTCATGACTTGTCCTTGTTTAAAATGCGTAAATGCAAAGACTTTAGATGTGAATACAATTAGAGATCAATTATTTTTTTTAACGACATCGAGTGGGGAAGAAATTCTTGTACAAACCATCACGTTCTTAATGCAACAGTTGCTACTTGTGGCAATTCATGGTATTTTATGAAACATGTAAGACTTGTAATTGTTCGACTATGCTTCTTCTTTAATGCTATATGTAAGAAGACAGTTGGTTCATCACAATTTAAAAGGAATGCAAGAAGATGTTGTTGTCACTCTATGCCTATTAGAGAAGTACGTTTCCACCATCATTTTTTACCATAATGGTACACCTTGTTGTGCATCTCATAAGAGAAATTGAGTTATGTGGACCTGTTCATCTAAGGTGGATGTATCCTTTTGAACGATACATGAAAGTTTGAAAAATTATGTGTGAAACAGAAATCGACCAGAAGGATGTATGGTAGAAAATTATATTGTTGAAGAGGCTATAGAGTTCTGTTCAAAATTTATGGTGGGTGCTAGCACTATTGGACTAAACTCATCTGTAATAAAAGCAGATTCAAACGTGGATAGATCATTATCAGCTTCTTCTTTTATCAGACCGATTAAGGAGCAGTTAGATCAGCTCATCTTTACGTTATTCAAAATGTAAACGAAGTTCTACCATACATTGAGTACGTTCTAAATCCCATCTATTCTCATTTTACATAAGTTGGGTATGTAATTACCTAATAATTTTGTTATTTCTGACAGAAAAATATGGAGAGTTTGTGTAAGCTTAACTCTGGTAAATATAGAAGTAAAAAATGGATTCAAGAAGAGCATAATCGAACATTCATCGTGGTTGTCCACCACGGGTAATTACTAGAACATACACTTCCATGTTTATTAGATCTAAACTAATCAGATCCAATATATTTTGTAGGTTGCCCTCGCTCTCGAAGTTCCTAAAAATTCCATCACGCCTTCCTTAAGATGGATAGCTCATGGACCTTCTCCACATGTGGCTACATATTCTGATTACATGATCAATGGTTATTACTACCACACAAAAAGACGTCGATGATATTAGGAGAGTTCAAAATAGTGGAGTTAGTATAACAACCACTACAATGCAAGTGTCTAGTTCTAAAGACAAAAACCCAGTCATATCAGATATGACATTTTATGGCATAATACAAGAGATATGGGAGATTGATTACCATCAATTATCCTTTGTTTTATTTAAGTGTGATTGGGTTGATAATAGAAGTGGAGTCAAAGTGGACGAGCTTGAGTTTACCATTGTGGATCTCAAACGTATTGGACATAAATCAGACCCATTTGTTTTAGCCTCCCAAGCAAAACACATATTCTATGTGAAAGATTCTGCAAATCCTAAATGGTCAGTGGTTTTAACATCTCCACGTAGAACTATTGAAGAAGATTTCTTTGAAGATGAAATAGGAGATATGCTACTAGAGTGTGGTTATGGAGTTGTTCAAAAGATGCCCAATGTTGATACACCTCACGAGATTGATGATACAACTTCATCATATATTAGACATGATTGTGAGGGTAGATGGGTTGATAAGTAATAATTGTATAAATGTTTTATTAAGGTATGCCATTTACTTTCCTTTATAATAGATTTATGTTCAGAGATTGTAATTACTAAGCTTATTTTATGTCCTTACTTTGCTCACTAACGTGCTTACTAATACATATATGTTTTTTTTTGCAGATTCATAGATGGAGGAGTCACATACTTAAGTGAGGATGAAAGAAAAATGATTCCCAAAGCAAGAAACAAATCATTCGCGCCATGTGGCCCAACGACTATGCCAGAGTTAGCATGTAAGAAACTGGGCAACGGTTGCCCGTTCAATTTAATGAACATGGGCAACTTGTAAGAGCTATATCTAAGAAAATTCAAAGTTACATTGGTGTGTGTGTTCGACAGCAGATTCCTATCACATACAAATCTTGGAAACAAGTTTCGAATGAGTTGAAAGATAAAATCTACGATTGTATATCGGTATGAATTCTATAATTACATTTTTCTTACAATGTAGTTTGATTTCCCTAAGTCTAAATATTTTTTTCTTTTTTCTTGTGTAGATGTCGTTTGAGTTACATCCCAATGTTAGACATTCTATCCTAATGTCTGCATCAAGAAAGTATCGAACTTTCAAAACTACGTTAACTCTTCTGTATATACTTCCGTTTAAGGATCAACCATCATGTTTGTAGTTTCCTCCTAAGATCTATTCTCATATTAATCAAGAAGATTGGAAATCCTTTGTGGACGCTAGACTGACTGAAGAATGTGAGGTAAATAAATTTAATTACATGTTAACTTTAATGTTGGTTTGGTATGTAACTACAAACTAATTTTTTGTATAGGATTATAGTCGTATTCAAAGGGAAAGAAGATCAAAATGCATATACAATCATCACATTGCTAGTAAGGGATATGAAAATCCTGCCGAAGAATTAGTAAGTATTTCTAATTGAATGAAATAATTTATCTTAATATGTTTATGCTAATTAAAATATATCTTTGGTTGCATAATATAACGTGTGATCTTTCCTATCGTTCAACTCTTTGGAAAGAAGCAAGAAAAGGAAAAAACAATGATTATTTTGATGATGCTACTCGAGATTGTGTCTCTCGAATCGTAAGTTTGCTTGCGATTTACTTATATACAATATTTAATCTTTTGTTAACTTAGTTAATGATGAATACTTGTATTGTTCTATAGGATGCATTAGCTGAAACACATAGAGATGAGGACATATTGACTGAGTCATTGGGCTCTAAGGAGCATGGTGGACGTGTACGTGGCATGGGTGGTTTTGTCTCTCAATCACTATATTTCAAGACAGTGAAAGGGAAAGAGAAAATTGCAAGTTCTCAAGTTGTAGAAGATGACTCAAAAAGCAAAAGTTACAAAAAGGGTCATAATCACTTGAGATCGTCCATCAGAAGTGTTAACATAGATCTCTATGCCGATGAGGATTTGGGCAACACACCTATGAACGAAGAAGTGAAGGTAATTAACTTTGTTGTCACTTTTAAAATTTTAATGTTTATAGGATAAATTGTTCTTAATGATGCTTTTAATACTTGTAAAGTAAACACCGTGCAAATTGGCTATAGGAACAATTAATAATATTGTTGCAATAGCAACCGTACTTGATGATAGCAATGGTGGTCCCAATGTTAAAATCTTGGTGGACTTGCTCACAGGAGGAGATTGTAGTTTACCTATTCCAGTGAAGGGCAAGATAGAGACTTTAAATCAAGCATTAGGTAATATTGTTGAATGACCTCGTTGACTTGTTTATGTGCTATTGAAGCTTTGATATTTATTTGTGATTGTATTTTAGGTTTTGATATTATTTTGTTTGTGCTTGGAGCATTCAACCCCAAAGGATGTTCTGTATTCTTCAAATTACATAAATGTTAATGGAACCATTAAGCTCTTATATGGACATGTCGTGAACAATATGAAGGATGTAGATATGGTTCGCATCCTAATGAACGAGCTAATATTCGGTAAAAACAAATTCATTTATTTAGCTCGTTAGGACTTGCTCCATTATTGCGGCATGGTAGAAATAGGCTATATGTGCATCCTAGCATACATTACGTAAGTAAACATCTTTTACTCATCTTTATGTCCAATACTATAGCTATAGTTATTTTGTTCCTTTTTAACTAAGGTTGCTTTTACTTAGATATCTTTGGGATGAATGTGATTGTGGAAGCAAGTTTTTTGTTATGACCAAGCAAAAATAACATCACATATCAAGGATCGTGATCTCCGATCCAGAAATTTTGCCAACCAGTTAGAAGCGGCTACCTTGGAACAAATAGTTCTAATTCCGTATAATACTGGGTAAATAAATAAGATTAACACATTATTATGTTTTTCATTGAGGTTAAATGTATACTCACATTGAAGATGTTTATTGTAGTTTTCATTGGATGTTGCATGTCATCGATCTTCGAGAGAACTGTGTTTATGTTTTGGACTCTCTTCAAAGTAAAGTTAACGAAGACATCCATGGAGTCATAAATGTGACTTATGATTTACTTCTTATTTGACTTCATTGTCTTCTAATTCTAATGTTTCCAAATGTATAGAGGATTAAAAACATGGCAAGCTAAGCATGATTTACAACATTATCGGTCAAATCCGAAATGGAAACCTATAAAGGTAATTTGCATTGACACATAATTATTTTCAATGAAACATAAGAATAATTTGTATGTAATTTATATACAGTGAGTGTCCTCGTCAATTGGATTCGGTTGGGTGTGGGTATTATGTCCAAAAGTATATACATGAAATCGTGCATATTTCTAGTACTCCCATCACTAGCCTTGTAAGTTTCTACTTTCACTTTTTATATGTTACAAATTACATAAATTATCTAAACTTATTCTTTTCATACCTTTCTTTTTACGTAGTTTAATACAAAAAAGTGCATATACGCAAGAGGAGATTGACGAGATTCGAACAAAATATGCAAGCTTTGTTAGCCGATTTGTGTAAGCTTTTACACTTTTTTTGTAGTATATAAGTTACTAGTACTAATACTAATTGTTTTAATATATAAGCTACGAGATTCTAGTACTACTTGTTGTACATACTTTAATTTTGAGGTTTTCTGCTTGTAGTAGTTTATGAATAAGTGTTGTATTGTAGTGTTTTAGGTGTTGACTTTAGAGTGTATTTGTTGTAGTACTATGTGGAAAGTGTGTATTAGTGGAGGAATTTGTTGTACACATACTTTAATACTTTACATATTATTTACTTGATTGATATGTGTATTTTTGTAGTATTATGAAAGTGTGGAAAAGTGTATTTTTGTAGTTTTCCATGGAAGTGTGGAAGTGTATGTGCTGGTTTTGTGGCCTCTTACCATGTTGAATTCTATAGCTAGAAATAGTATTAGTTTGCCATTGGATGTGTGGAAGTGTATGCTGGTTTTGTAGGGGTTGATCTTCCTTGTAGGTGAAATGGAAATATTGGTTTGCCATGGAAGTGTGGAAATGTATGTGTTGGTTTTGTAGGTTTCTTACATGTTGAATTCTATAGCTAGAAATAGTATTAGTTTGCCATTGGATGTGTGGAATGTATGCTTGTTTTGTAGGTGTTGATCTTCTTTCTTGTAGGTGAAATGGAAATATTGGTTTGCTATGGAAGTGTGGAAAAATGTATATATGTTGGGTTTTTAGGTGTTGAATTCTGTAGCTAGAATTGCTATCATGGGAGTAGATGTAGAGACAATATTTGGAAAAGTTCTTTTCAACCTTTTATGCTACTAGTGTGAGGAAGAAAATCTATGGCATCACACAAGGAAAGGATGAATCACTTTACGATTATTGGGGGAGATACTTGGCTCAGTGCCAAGTTTTTCATCATTAGGTACAGAACCATATGTTGATTCAATATTTATATGGGTGATTGTTGCAATGAGATAAAATGATTATTGATGTGGAGGCATGAGGTGCTCTTAAGGATAATATGACAACTAAAGTAAATAAATTGATTTCAACTATGGTAGCTAGCTCCCAACACTTTGAAATGTAAATTTATTAGGTCCCTTCCTAGTATGTAAAGGGTATTAAGGTTATTACATATTGACTGTAATTTGAAATGTTCATATTTACTTTGAAAATTAGTATAATGTATGGTGATATATTATAATATAAAATTTATCTTTTAATTGAACTTTATTATATAAATTTAATTTTGTATATGATTTAAAATTAATTTATGAAATAATAAATATTTGAATGAGTTCAAATATTAATTTAATATGAATTAAATTTGTAATAAAACTATAGATTAAAATTTAATACGTATATGATACAAATTCAAACAATAGGTTATGAGAGAAATTCTTATATGAGTATGATTCAAATCTATATTAAATCAAATATAAAATATTTAATTTAGAAATTAAATAATTGAAGAATTAATTAATAATTTAGTTTAATTCTATTTAATTAAATTCAAACTATTGGTTATGTGAGAGATATTCATTTAAATGTGATTTAAATAATTATTATATATTAACTAATTATTTTAGTGTTAATCAAATTTAAGTGGAATTTTCAAATATACTAATTAAATTGAAACTAATTAGCATAATAATTAAATTCTCTATAGCACATTTGAGTCTTTTTGTAAATAGTTTCAATTTTTTTGCTATATTTTGTAAATAGTTTTAACTTTTTTGCTATTTGTGATCATTAATTTAAATTAAGATAATAACTTCCATATGTGTGTTATTTAGAGAATGTGGGATGCTCCCGTATTCCTATATCCAAGTGGCGGTGATTTCCAATTAAATATTAATTAGATTAATTTAAGAGTAATTTACATAAATGTAGAAAAATCCAAAATATTTATGGTTCGTATAACAAAATAAGAAAAGTCCATGATGCGAGATTATTTTTTCACAAATTCCATAGACGTCCTTGCGATTTATATCTTCTTTGTGATTTATTAATAACGGGTCATCTCGATGCAATTAAGGTCGAGATCGAATAACTAAATGCAAAAAAATTTCATTTCGGAGCATCTCAATGTAATGTATGCCCAAGATTAAATAGAATAAAGACAGAATTCTTTCATCCCGAGCCATTTCAGTGCAATTAAGGCCTGAGATCGAATAACTAAAGGCAGAAGTCTTTCATAATGTAGCATCTTAGGACAATGTATGCTTGAGACTGAATAAAATAAATGTAAATTTGTTTCATCCCAGGCCATCTCTCGGTGCAATTAAGGTTCAAGATCGAATAACTAAAGATAGAAGTCGATCGCTCCGGTTATTGAGGTGTTGTTTCTCTTCAACAATCAGGACTTAGTGTTAGTAAATGGTGAATGAAAATTATACTCAATCTAGGCGATATATCACTAAGCATGTTAACTGCATGTGAATTGCTCACTAGACCTTCATATCGTGTGGCAACTAAGTCCTCTTGAGTACAAGTTTTCTTACTACTTGTCCAAGTGCAAGTGAAATGGTAGGTTTACTTGGGTGATCCCGGGTCGAACATAAGGAATTGATTCAAGATATTAATTTTAGGTATTACTTATTATCTAGGCAGTATAAAAGAATTAAAGAATAACGAATGGTATAAAAGAAATACAAGAACAAACTACCACTAGATATCTACGCTTAGAGATTCTATAAGAGGGAATATGGATGACAAAATAGAAATGGGAACTAACTTGTATGCAAGAAAGAGCAAAGGAATGTCTTTGCGTTATAATGCGATTAAGTAACACGACAACTTTAATAGGATATATCTCGCTCCATCAAAACTAATAATGAGATCTATACCAATTCAAAGCTGCTACATCAAAACTAACAATGGACACAATCATTTTCTCTGACTCACTCAGTTTGTGTATCTGAAAGTATCTCTCAGCCCTAAACAACCAAGAATCAGGATCATTTCCCACAAAAACTGGCATTTCAATTTTTTTAAATTTGCTTCGGTCGCCCGCAGAATCTTCACCCTCCAACTTGGTATGTTTTTCCTCATATTTTCCTCCCATCATCGTCCAATCACTGACATCAACCATGCTGTCAACTCACTTGATGATCCTTCTAGTACTTCTTCCATCGTTGTCTTCCCTTTGATCATTCCTTCAATATATTTCAACAGTGTTTCTGGTTGCTGTTGTTGCTTCTCTCAGCCTATACTCCTAACCTCTCAATACTCTTCGCCAAAGATGACACGTTTTTCTTGATTGTTGGCAGACCATGTAATTCTGCTCGAATGCCGGATATTTCTTGATCTACCATTTCCAACTTTTCCTCAATTCGCTTTTGAGCCATGATATAGAACTTCACAGATTCGATTTCTCCGATACCAAAATGATAGAACACCAAATAGTGTGTTCTACTAATTTATTAATCAGCCAAACATGTTCTAACACAGTCTTGAAAACAAAGTACTCGACAATTTGGAAGACAGAAAGCCTAGAAGAGTGAATATCACGCTTTGGAGAATGCGAAATGGACTATGAACTGTGCAGAAGTTTTGCAAATGAAACCTCCCTTTCTCAGTTTATCTCCTCATGTTTGTCCCTTGTGTTTGCATGCTTTAGAAGATTTACATCATATTTTCTTCTCCTGCCTACATGCAAAGAAGTGTTGGTTTTGGCTTACTTGGCTATCTTCATTTGAATTGGGTTTTCGACCATTCGCTGCTGTGCTTTCAGTAAATTGGCCTTCAAAACGCCCAAAATTTCATCTCTTTCTTTCATCAAATGGTCTACTTCATCATTCACCCGGCTCGAGCCCTTCACATATGGTAATATAGAGGGCCTCGAAGGGGGTCATCAATGTGGCTGTACGGACTGTTGTATTATAGCTCAATTCAGCCCAAGCTAGCCATTTAACCCATTGTTTAGGTGTGTTCATAGAAAAATACCCTAGATACGTCTCCACCCCTCGATTGACAACTTCCGTTTGACCATCTGTTTGGGGGTGGTAAGTGGTGCTTCGTCTCAACTGAGTTTCCAACAACCTCCACAACTCTTCCCATAATAGACTTGTGAAAATACGATCACGATCCGACACTATACTTCAGGGGCATCCATGCAAACGAATAATCTCTCGCAGAAAAACAGCAGCAACCACTTTTGCACCAAATGGATGTTTCAAGGGGATGAAATGTGCATACTTGGAAAGAAGATCCGCAACTACCAATATAACATCATAACCCTCGGATTTGGGGAGGCCCTCAATAAAATCCATAACCCACACACGGTCCGGAATGGGTAATGCTTGAAGGAAACCAGCCGGAGTTAAAGACAAGTATTTGGCTTGTTGACACACGGAACATTCAGCAACATAGGTGCGGATATGGGCTTTCATACCTCGCCAATAGACCTCCCTTGCTAGCCTTTGATATGTTTTCAATGCACCATGATGTCCCCCTATCTGGCTGTTATGGAATTCAGCTAATAATAAAGTAATATCAGGTGAATCCTCCTCCTTGTAGCGAATATCCCTCTGGAGCTTGTTGTCCATTTATCAAGGATAGTCGAATATTGTTAAGAGATTCATATCCAGCCACTTGATCGATGAAAACTGAAGGGTTTAGCCCGCCCACAATACTTACGAGGCCCAATTCAAATACCGGTGGTAATCTCTATAAGGCTGGCCTATTTTCTCTTTCATGGAAAAGCTAAAAGGTCTGAAAGCCATACTAAAAAGCTGGAATAAGGAGACTTTTGGTAACATCTTCTCCCAAAAACAGGTGCTGATTGATAAGATTAACTCTTTTTGACTCACTTGAAGAGTCAAGCTGTCTCAACGAGGAAAATGTGAAGGAAAGAGAAAATTGTAGAGGAGCTCTGTTTGATTTGATTGTGAAAGAACAGAAGCTGTGGATTCAAAAATCGAAGCTTCACTCGCTTAGGGAGGGAGAGGAAAACTCAAGCTTCTTCCACAAATGGGTTTCGGCTCGTAAAAGTAAAAGTATTATTTCCTCCTTGGTTAGTATTGATGGGAAGACTCTTGTCACAGAGAAGGAGATTGTGGAAGAGATCCTCAACTTCTTTTCAATGTTATATGGCACAAGGATCTCCTCGCCGTTTATTTGTGACGGTCTTAATTGGAGAGGCCTTAGCTTACAGGATTCGAATTTACTTGAGGCTCCCTTTACCGAAAAAGAAATTAGAGAAGCTGTTTTTGATTTGGGTTGTCTCAAGTCCCCTGGCCCTGATGGCATGACTGGAGAGTTTTATAAAAAATCATGGAACATTCTGAAGCCCGACCTCGTAAGGGTGTTCCAAGATTTTTTTAAAAACGGAGTTATTAATAGAAGATGTAACGAGACTTATATTTGCCTCATCCCCAAAAAGAAAGAGGCGGGCCGTGTCAGTGACTTCAGACCAATTAGCTTGATTACCTCCTTGTATAAAATTATCTCCAAGGTGCTTGCTTCAAGGCTTAAAAAAGTTCTTCCATCGATAATTAATGACTCTGAAATGGATTTTGTGGAGGGAAGGCAAATCCTTGATGCTATCTTAACTGCTTCCGAGGCTGTTGACGAATGGTCTTTAAGAGGCAGAAAAGGCGTGCTTTTGAAGCTCGACCTGGAGAAAGCTTATGATAAGGTGGATTGGTCTTTTCTTGATATGATCATGAAACTTAAAGGCTTTGGTAAGAGATGGAGGAAATGGATTTGGGGATGCTTGTCGATAACTAATTTCTCCATAATTGTCAATGGGAGGCCTAGAGGAAAAATTATTGCTAAAAAGGGCATTCGTCAAGGCGATCCTCTTGCTCCTTTTCTTTTTACGATTATGGGAGATGCTCTTAGCTGCCTTATCCACTACTGTAATGAGAAAAGGGTTTTAAGAGGCTTTCATTTTGAGAACCTGGCAGAAGATTTAACCATCTTCAGTACGCAGACGACACGCTTCTTTTCTCCTCTTGGGAGGATGGAAATCTGGAGAACTGGTGGAAGGTGGTTAATATCTTCCTTATGGGAGCCGGTCTTTCCCTTAACAAAGCTAAAACCTCCCTGATCGGTATTAACCTTAGTAATGATGACTTAGCTCCCTTTAGTGAATCTACGGGATGCTCGATTGATAATCCTCCCTTTAAATATTTGGGTTTCTCTATTAGAAGGGGGCATAATAGAAAAGAGATGTGGAACAATCTTGAAGAGAGATTCAGACACAAATTTGATAAGTGGAGGAATGTTTCCCTCTCCAAAGGGGGTAGACTAACTCTGGTGCAATCAGTTCTCAACAGCCTCCCTTGTTATCTCTTCTCCCTTGCTCAAGCTCCAGTTGGCGTTATTAATAGACTGGAACAGATGATCAGGAAGTTTGTTTGGACAGGTGGATCTACGAATCCAATTGCTCATCTCGTCAATTGGGAATGCACTTCCACCCCAACTTGTTACGGCGGTCTTGGGATTGGCTCTTTTAGGCAAAAGAATATTGCTCTTCTCACTAAATGGCTTTGGAGGTTTAGTAAGGAAGAAATCTCATTATGGAGACGATTAATTGTGGCCATCTATGGTTTAGATGAGAATGGGTGGTCTACCAAAGATCCAAACAGGGGAAAATCTCATAGATTATGGGCTGGTATTTTAAAACATAAGGAGATATTCTTCAGTTTTTCTGCTTTTGTTTTGGGAGAAGGAACAAAAATCAAATTTTGGAAGGATAAATGGTGTGCCGCGGAAACACTTGCAGAAAAATTCCCTAACTTATTTTCTTTGGCGCTGAATAAGGAAGCTTTTGTGGCTGATTGCTGGTGTAATGCTACTCATTCTTGGAATTTGGGCCTTAGAAGAAATATGCTCGACAATGAGATTGCCAATGCGGCCTCAGCTTTAGAAATTCTTCACTCTTGGGCCCCCACTGAAAGGAAGGATAGTCTTAAATGGATTCCTAACATGAATGGCAATTTCACTACAAAATCTACTTTTCTTAACTTAACTAAGAGATCCCCCAACACTGCCGTCCCTTGATTCGTCAGATTTGGAAGAATAAAATCCCGAAGAAGGTGAAGTTTTTCTTATGGTCGCTTGCTTACAGAAGCCTCAACACCCATGAGAAACTACAAAAAAAAATCCAGAACACATTGCTTAGCCCTCGATGTGTTGTCTATGCGCTAAAGATGAGGAAACTTTGGATCACTTATTCCTACATTGTCCCTTCACAAGAAAAGCTTGGAACACGCTGTTTGGTATTTTCGACTTGGAGTTTTGCCTTCCTAGCAAGATTGATAGATGGATGTTTGAAGGTCTTAATATTAGAGGTTACAGCCCTAAAGGAAACATCTTATGGAAATGTGCGTCGCGTTCCCTTTTGTGGAGCATTTGGAAAGAAAGGAATAGTAGAATTTTTGAAGATAGATTTAATTCTTTTGATTCTTTTTGGACTGTGGTTCAACACACAGCCTCTTGGTGGAGTACGAATTACACCAAACACTTTTGTAATTATAGCCTTTCTATGATTTTCAACAATTGGAAGGCCATTATGTCCTAGCTCTTTAGCTTCTTCCGGGGAGGGCCCTCTTGTCCCTCGCCCTTAGGATGTTCTGTTTTGTTATATGAATATACTTGTCTCTTATAAAAAAAAAATCTCTATAAGGCATCGGCCGCTTTGTTTTCCAATCCTTTCTTGTACTCAATCACAAAATCATACCCCAATAGTTTAGCGATCCATCTCTGATATTCTCCCCCGATAGCCCGTTGTTCAAGAAGAAACTTCAAACTTTTCTGATCTGTACGCACCACAAAAGGCTTACCCAATAGATATGGTCGCCATTTTTGAACAGCCAGCACTATTGCCATAAGCTCCCGTTCATAAACAGCCTTAAACCTATGGGTAATAGGTAAAGCTTGACTGAAAAAGGCCACTGGTCGTTGATTTTGCATTAGGACAGCCCCAATACCCACACCCGAAGCATCAGTTTCCAGCACAAAACTTTGTGAAAAATCAGGAATACCTAGCATCGGGACAGACATCATTGCTGACTTTTAACTGCTGAAATGCGTTCTCGGTCGTCTCATTCCACTTAAAGTTACCTTTTTTTAACAGTTGTGTCAAGGGGGCAGCACAATAGAACCGTAGTTTGCAACAAATTTCCGATAATACCCCGTTAGCCCAAAAACCCACCTAGCTCCTTCACGTTCTTGGGTGCTGGCCATTTAACCATCGCTTCTATTTTTGTTGGATCCGCTGCCACCCCCTCTGAAGAAATAACATGGCCCAAGTATTCAATTTTGTCAACCGCAAATTGGCATTTTTTAAAGTTGGCTACCAGTTGATGAGCTACTGGAGTTTCCAAAACATTGCCAATTGGTGGCAAATGCTCGTCCAATTGCTGTAAAAATGTCATCAAAGAAAACCAAACAAACTTGCGTAAATATGGGCGAAGAACATCACTCATGATTGATTGAATGTTGCCGGAGCGTTTCAACCCAAACAGCATCACAAGGAATTCATAGGGCCCCTCGTGGGTTCGAAACGCTGTTTTGTGAACATCGGCTGCCCGCACCCGAATTTGCTGATAACCTAACTTTAAATCAATTTTGGAGAATATGGTTGCCCCAAATAATTTGTCTAACAGTTCATCAACAACAGGAATCAGATACTTATCTGGTATAGTGGCAAGATTCAGTGCTCGGTAATCAACGCAAAATCACCAGCTACCATCCTTTTTCTTAACAAGGAGCACTGAAAAGGAACTTTTGCTTGGCTGAATTATTCCGGCTAGCAGCATTTCCTTAACTAGTTTCTCTATCTCATCTTTCTAAAATTGGGGATAACGATACGGGCGCACGTTCACTACACGAGCCCCTGGTTCTAATTCAATAGCATGATCATGATCGCGAGGTGGGGGTAATTGATTGCTTGGTTCAAACACAACGCGAAAGGATTGAAGAACTTTTTGAATTTCTGGTTGTAGTTTACTCAAGTAGTCTGCTATGTGTTCCCTTGCTTCGCCCACTCCCCACTGTACAACTGCACTTAATTCGATTGACACGCCTTGATCTTCCTTCTCAAAGGTTTTCATTATCGATTTCAATGACACTTGGGATCTTACTAAACTTCTATCCCCTTGAAGAATTACCACCCATTCACCAGTGAGAATTCCATCTCCGAGAACTTGTAATAAAAAATTACTTTCCCTAACATTTCCAACCAAGTAACTCCTAATATAACGTCAGCACTCCGAGTGGTAGAGGGAGAAAATCGTGAGTGATTGATAAATTGGCGATTGTCAGGTTTACATCCTTACACACACTGATTGCTTGGACTACGCCTCCGGTTCCCAGAACAACCCCATATGCATCCATGGTTTCTACTGAAATTTTTAGCTCTTTGACTACCTCTTCTGCAATAAAATTGTGCGTGGCTCCCCATTGATCAGCATCACAACCTCACGTCCCCTTATTTCTCCTTTAATTTTTATGGTTTTCGGCGAATTGAAACCTACCAATGAATTTATCGACAGATTCACTATTTTTGTATTGACTTCCTCATTCCCGTTGGTTTCGATTTCTTCCCCCACTTGATCGGTTTTGTCACTTAAGTCTTCCCCTTCTTGTACAGCAATGATGTTCAATTCACGTCTTTTGCAGCGGTGCCCTAGACTAAACTTCTCGTCACATCTAAAACACAAACTTTTTCCTTCTTAATCCGCACTTCGTTGTCAGTCATTCGCGGTATGGTTGAGACAACGTACTCTTCGCGCCCGATTCCTGCGATGAAGTAATCGTCGTGGACGAGTACGACGAATTTCGGCTAGGGTTAATTGTAATCGTTCGTGATGTAGCGACCCGATCTGAGGCCTTTGACCCAGTTTGACTTCTCGACCTGCTTGGCCCACTATTTGACATTTTAGTTGATAAATTAAGGTTTCCACTTGCCCCATGAATTCTCTTCAATTGAACCACTCGATCATCTTCTCAATTATTTGGGCCATTAACATTTTAGCCTCTAGGCCCACTGGATTCAATTTTCAGATCTCACTTTGAATCTCTTCCTTCAGCCCACACACAAACTTACTTTCTAGGGCTGCATCACTCATATCTTTAAGGCCGACCGAAAATTGTTCAAATCGCCGCCGGTAATCCCTCACCATGGTCTCTGCTGTAATTTCATCAACCTTCGTGTTTATCTCCTTGGTCGGACGCTTTGAATCTGGCCCACAGAAGCTATCGGAATTCTGTCCAGCTGCCGATTTTCTTTCTATCCTCCTTCCATTGATACCAGTCCAAAGCTTCCCCCTCCAAGCACAGGACCGCCGCATCCAACTTATCTCTCTCCGTCAGATATTCACCACAAAATAGCGCTCCACACGTTGTAGCTATCCATCCACATTCTCTTCTTCCTCCCCTTTAAATATCGACTCCATTCCATTTTCGTAGCCTCATGTCAAAAAGGGTATCTCACGGATATTTGGTGCACATGGTACTCCAACTCCCTCATCCACCACCGGGTTAGTTTTTTGTTCACTTTTTTCTTCTTGAACTTGTTCCTCATTCATTATTCCCTTTCCCTTGTCCGTAATCATTCTTTCACTAGATGTGGATCCTTTTGAAGCACTTCCCATCACTCCCATCCTGTGTATTAACAATTTCATATCCTCACTCAATTTTTACAGATTATCCTCAATCTTTTGTTCAGCCATTGTACTTCGAACTTCTGCTTCCGCAAATTGTTGATACCACACTTCGAACTTCTGCTTCCCTGGTATCACTTTTAGCTGATACCACACTTAGCCTGTTGATCAATGATCTAGATCAATCTAGTATTGGTAGAATCTTTTTCTCACTTCTTATCTTAAATTATGAAGGTGACATTCCTGAACTAGAGCTATATTTTGTTATTATAAACAATGAATATGGAAAGCAAATTGAAGAAGAGCTACTTCCTGGAGGAAAAAACCGTCGTGTCACCTGTGAAAATGTCATCACATTCATTCATCTTGTTGCCAATCATCGTTTGAACTTTCAGCATAGTTTGTCCCTTGTTTATCCAATGTGTCTCCCTACTCCAATGTTGATTGAAAACATGTCCTCCTCAGATACGAAAACAAAGTTCTCATTTTTTGAGAGGGATTCAGCAGCTTATACAGAAAGAATGGATCAACATGTTCAATGAGCATGAATTCCAGGTATCACTATACCTTTGAAGAAATTCTACCAGAGCTAAATAGCGATCAAATCGGTTACGGTATTCTTCTACATTCGTTTTCTGTTTGATTGAGAAAAATCTTCCAACCAAAGTTCCTTCTCGAATTGATCGAAACTGTACAAGCATTCGTTCTTTCAGGGCAGCCCAATTCTTAAAAACTTCCAACTCTTCTTGTGCTTGGTACCAATCCAATGCCAGATCATCAAAACTAATAACGCCTGTGGTTAATTTCTTTGAATCGGTAAGATCATGTATCTTAAAGAAGCGATAGGCTCTAAATGTGAGACTCATTTCTAATTTGAGTAATGAAGTAAAATTTGCCTAGGTATTAAGAATTTGGCATTTGAATAAATCCATGAAAAGGATTAAGTGATAAAAAATTTTATGGTTAAGTATACGTTATTGATTCAGTGGGTAGTTCGCGAAGGAAGTTGTGCGACTCATTTCTAATTCGAGTAAGCAAGTAAAATTCGGCTAAGAATTAAGAAGTTGGTGTTCGAATAAATCCATGGAAAGATTAAGTGATATGATCTTTTACGGTTAAGTATACTTTTTTGCGATAAGTGGGTAGTTCGCGAAAGAAGTTGTGCGATAAGAAGCCAAAAAGTCTTTGCGTAAGTTAAGAAATGAAAGTTTTGAGTGTTAGACTAGGAGTTTTGGGTGGTCTTCGTGAGAAGCCAAGTGTTTCGTGGAGAAGAAGTCTACGAGGAAGCCTTGGAGTTTAACTTCACGATAAGAGTTCTATGCGAGTAAAAGTTGGTTAGTTCACGTGGAACGTTTCTTATAATATGTTCAGAAGTGAGTAGATAGTTGAGGAAGTCCTATGTTCAAAAGTGAGTAGTTTAGGAGGGTCCTATGTTCAAAAGTTTGCTGGTGTGTATCTTTGTTGGCTCAACATGTTTTGAATACGTTTTAGGTTAGATTGAGTTTGTTGCACTTGGTTGTCATTTTTGGTCTTGAAATGCTTTTTTCAACCTTTTTGGTAGATTATGAGTTACGAACCTACATTTAGGATTTGCTAGGTCGTTTTGAAAACTCAAGTAATACCTAGACACGTTTTGAGCACGTTTTAGGTTGGTTTGAACTAAGTTTGTTACACTTACACACTTGGTAGCCATTTTGGGTCTTGTAGTGCTTTTTTCACACTATTGGAACTTTTTTCGTAGGTTATGAGTTACGAACCTACACGTAAGCTGTTTTAGGTCGTTTTGAAAGTTCAAGTGACACTTAGACACATTTTGTTCAAGTGATACTGTTTTAGGTCGTTTTCAAGTGAACTTTTTTCTTCTTGTATTGACTGTTTTACTATTTCTTCATGGTTTGTATTCATGGTATTTATTTTCGTAATGAATCTTTCATGTTCTGGTAAACATTGCAGAAACACATAATTTCAGCAATCGGTCAAAGAGTTGAAGGAGAAAACAGAAGTACTTAAAGGTCACATGAAGACCTAAAAGTTAGGTAATTTTTTGAAAACTTTTTTCTTCGTCTTGCTTAGTTTTAGTGGTATTTGTTAACAGGCTGAGACATACTCTTGTATGCCAAGGCTGGGTGGCCAATTCAATGGATGGCCTGAGACGGTGAAATGACGAGTGTAGAACAAAGTAGACAATCGAGCAGATTTACAAGTAGGAGGATGGTGTTTGGTCTTACTCTAAAGCTACTGCTAGAAAGGTGATTCTCCCTTTATTTACAATGTTATCTATATTTAATTACTGTTTTTATGTGATGGTGAATAAATATTTAAGTCGTTTCAAGTTTTTACATCATGCTTGAGTTAATACATTTCCCAACTCGCACTAATTTTAAAGTTGAGACTAAGTTTGTTGCACTTACACACTTGGTTGCCATTTTGGATTTGGAGTGCTTTTTCTACATTTTTTGAACTTTTTGGTAGGTTATGAGTTATGAAGTAACACTAAAGCATTATTAGGTCGTTTTTAAAGTTCGAGTGATACTTAAACATTTTTTGAACACCCTTTAGGTTGCTACAAACTAAGTTAGTTTTACATACAGCCATGGTTGCCATTTTGAGTCTTGAAAGATTTTTTTTCACACTTTTTGAAATTTTTGGTAAGTTATGAGTTATAAACTTACACTTAAGCGGTGTTAGGGTGTTTGAAAACTTATACGTGTTTTCAATACTTGTTAGGTTTGTATAGAACTAAGTTCGTTGCACTTACACACTTGACATTTTGGGTTTTGGAGTGTCTTTTTCAAAAAATTTGAACTTTTTGCTAGGTTATGACTTATGAACTTGTATTGAATATTTGTTAGGTCGTTTTGAAAGTTCAAGTGAAACTTAGACACGTTTTGAACTCGTTTTAGGTTGGTTTGAAACTAAGTTTTACACACATTTGATTGACATGTTGGGTCTTGAAGTACTTTTTTCATACTTTTTGAAATTTTGGTAGGTTGTGAGTTACAAACTTACACTTAAGCATTGCTTGGTCGTTTTGAAAATTCAAGTGATACTTACACACGTTTTGAATACATTTTAGGTTAGATTGAGTTTGTTGCACTTGGTTGTCATTTTTGGTCTTGAAATGCTTTTTTCAACCTTTTTGGTAGATTATGAGTTACGAACTTACACTTAGGATTTGCTAGGTCGTTTTGAAAACTCAAGTAATACCTAGACACGTTTGAGCACGTTTTAGGTTGGTTTGAATTAAGTTTGTTGCACTTACACACTTGGTTGCCATTTTGGGTCTTGTAGTGCTTTTTTCACAATGTTTAACTTTTTTCGTAGGTTATGAGTTACGAACCTACACGTAAGCTGTTTTAGGTCGTTTTGAAAGTTCAAGTGAAACTTAGACACGTTTTGAGCATGTTTTAGGTCGTTTTGAGTAAATGGTATGTATGTTGTGATTGTTTGATTGCATGTATGATACCTTATTGAGATGTGAATGCTTGATTGAGAAGCTGATAGAACACCAAGTAATGGTTCTTATTTGTTCATTAAGCAACCAAACTATTACAGAATACAATACTCAAACCAGTCTTGAAAACACAGAACAAATAAGTACTATTACAGACAATAACCAAGTACAAAATAAAACATTCAAACATCAAAAGTAGTTTACGATAATGGAAAACACTTTCTAAGATTAAAGTAACTGAACAACTTCTGTAATTCTGCTCTCCAGAAAATACAGCCCCTCCACTTCCAGAAACTGATTAACCAACCCCCATCTTTCCTTCCATCTCTCCCTTTTAACCTCCCCCCTGTAACTAACTGCTGTCCCCACTAAGGTGGTTTCCACTTCCTCCAATTCCATCACCTGTGCACGTGCAATTCCACTTGTCTTTCTTCTGCTATATTGTATTGCAATTGGTGGTCTATCATTACTCTCCCTCTCCAAAGACACCTTGTTCTCAAGGTGGGAAATGAGGAAGCTTTTGTGTAAAATCATCACAATTCTCCCATGTAGCCTCATGAGGTGGTATTCCTTTCCAACTAACAAGCACTTCCCACTTCTTTGTTGCTGGATTTTTAGGATAGCCAAAATTGTCTGCTGGTAGTAACTCTTGAAATGTAGGAACATCATCAATTCCATATAGTTCGGTAAATGTCATTCCTCCCTCCATAGCTCGACATTTTGTCAAGAAACCGTAATCAGATGGTGTCCATGTCTCCATCATGTGTTACAGACTCACTCTAGTCTTTGTCAAACTCGGGTCACCCCTTATAACAACATTCTTTTCATTTTGTATGAAAGTTAAAGTGAGTTTCCGCCAATCCACTTCAGTTACCCCAACGTGTGCAGCCATTGCATTCCAAGGATGACATCATGATAGAACACTGATGTAGTGTTTCTATTATATTGACAATTCAAACACAACTTACAACATAAGCAAACCGTGAACCTCAGAAAATGAGTCACGTTACATATAATTCACAAACATCAAACAAAGAAAACCTCCTAATCCAAAATTCCGAACAACAAAATACTAATAAGCAAACCAGAATATAGAACACCAATCTTCTGCTTCCCCTGTCTTTCAAGGAGTATTGCAGACCTTTTCCTTCACTCCGAAAACTCACTTTAACAAAGAGGCAGCCACATTTTCAGGTACAGAAAATAAAGTAGGTAGTATGTAGGAAGGCTAACCAGAACTGAGTTGCATAAGGTTTGTCTTCCGCCTCTAGAGATGTTATATCTTTTCCAACTTTCAAGTTTCTTGTGAATTCGATCAATGACTGGTTGCCAAAAAGACTTTTGTCGAGGGTAGCCTCCCAAAGGGAGACCTAAATATATAATCGGAAGCTGGAATAAAAAGAGAAGAGTATCATCGACAAATTGAAGCAAAGGGAGGTGGATCAAGTCTTTGCCAACAAGGAAACCTTCAAACTGGCTGTTAATATGAAGCTTGTTTATGATTTCTCCTAAAACCTCACTTACTAGGAGGAATAAAAAGGGGGAGAGGGGGTCCCCTTGGCAGATACCTCTAGATGCTGTTATCCGGCCTCTAGGCTTACCATTGATGAAGACTGAATACTTTGGAATTTTTAGGCAGCCCATTATCCATGATATCCATTTTGAACTAAACTTTTTCAAAGATAAATTTTTTTCTAAAAAGTTCCAATTCACCCTATCGAAGGCTTTTTCCAAGTCAAGTTTTAAAATCCATCCTTTTTTCTGTTTTGCCCTATAATCTTCCACGGCCTCGTTAGCAATTAATATTGGGTCAAGAATTTGCCTACCTTCAATAAAGGCGCTTTGAGTGGGGCTTATAATTGCATCCATAACTTGTTTTAGACGTTCAAATAAAACCTTTGCAACGACCTTGTATGCTAACGTAGTAAGGCTGATTGGACGGAAATCCTTGACTAGAGTCACATTCTCTTTTTTCTGCACTAAACAAATAAAGTTTTCTTGGAATGCAAATATTGGGTGATTAAGAACTTGTTTTAGACATTCATTAGTCACAATCCTTGACTAGAGTCACATTCTCTTGTTTTAGACATTCATTAGTGATTTGAAGATATTCTTGAAAATAGACCATTGGGTGATTAAGAACTTCACTGTGAAGCCATCCGGGCCTGGAGCTTTATTGTTGCCAAGTGCTTTTAATGCCTTAAAAATCTCCTCCACTGAAAATTGGGTAACAAGAGCCTCATTCTGAATTGAGGAAACACAAGACCAATTACTGTTAATAGGGATGAATCTGTCCCCCGGAATTCTGGTATAAAGTGACTCAAAAAATTCCAGCACAAGCCTTTCAATGTCGCGGAATGAAGTCGAGACAACCCCATCATCATTTTTTAATTCAGTTATGAGGTTCCTTCTTTTTTTCGCATTTAGAAAGCGGTGGAAGAAGCCCGTATTCTCATCACCCAAAGAAAGCCAATTGAGTTTACTCTTCTGAATACAATTACGCTCTTCATTTTGATAAATACTAAGTAATTCCGCTTGCAAAGCAGCTCTAGAATTCAACTCTTCTTGATTTAATCCAATCAACTCAGCCACAGAATCATATTTTTCTAATTTTGACATCAAGGATTTCTCTGTTTTTTTTTTTACCTTAGCTTGCGCAGCAATATTCCAAGCTTTTACTGCCAATTTAACTGATCTCAACTGCTCATGAAGAATGAAACCAGCCCATCCCTGGAAGTTAGAGTTGCTCACTGTTTCAAAATAATCTGATTAGAATCACTGGACACCAACCAGCTGTTACAAAACCGAAAAGGAGAGGGACCCAAAGAAAAGAACCAGCCTCCAAGAATAAAGGAAAGTGATCCGAGAAGATGCGTGCTTTTGAGAAACCCGAGAATTTTCAAAACAAATATCCCACATCTGATTTATGAAGAATCAGTCTAATAATGATCTTCAAGGAGAATTACCGTCTCTAGACCAAGTGAACCTTCCATTTTGTAATGGAATTTCCATGAGAGAAGGGCCAAACGGTATGCAACGATCATAAATGAACCAATGAATCTTGGGCCAATTTGGAGTGCTTAAAACGGCTGAGAGAGGACTGTCGGTAAGGGCGTAACTTCACATAAACCCAATCATGAACCTCAAAC
The DNA here is from genome assembly GCF_000004075.3 of Cucumis sativus. NCBI lineage: Eukaryota > Viridiplantae > Streptophyta > Magnoliopsida > Cucurbitales > Cucurbitaceae > Cucumis > Cucumis sativus. The sequence goes on along the minus strand of NC_026661.2, from coordinate 6,887,619 downwards.
TGCACCTCCCGTCTTTTAGCATTAGCATATTTGACCATTCGCTGCTGTGCTTTCAGTAAATTGGCCTTCAAAACGCCCAAAATTTCATCTCTTTCTTTCATCAAATGGTCTACTTCATCATTCACCCGGCTCGAGCCCTTCACATATGGTAATATAGAGGGGGGTGGTCGCCCATAGAGGCCTCGAAGGGGTCATCAATGTGGCTGTACGGACTGTTGTATTATAGCTCAATTCAGCCCAAGCTAGCCATTTAACCCATTGTTTAGGTGTGTTCATAGAAAAATACCCTAGATACGTCTCCACCCCTCGATTGACAACTTCCGTTTGACCATCTGTTTGGGGGTGGTAAGTGGTGCTTCGTCTCAACTGAGTTTCCAACAACCTCCACAACTCTTCCCATAATAGACTTGTGAAAATACGATCACGATCCGACACTATACTTCAGGGCATCCATGCAAACGAATAATCTCTCGCATAAAAACAGCAGCAACCACTTTTGCACCAAATGGATGTTTCAAGGGATGAAATGTGCATACTTGGAAAGAAGATCCGCAACTACCAATATAACATCATAACCCTCGGATTTGGGGAGGCCCTCAATAAAATCCATACTAATATCTTCCCACACACGGTCCGGAATGGGTAATGCTTGAAGAAAACCAGCCGGAGTTAAAGACAAGTATTTGGCTTGTTGACACACGGAACATTCAGCAACATAGGTGCGGATATGGGCTGTCATACCTCGCCAATATACCTCCCTTGCTAGCCTTTGATATGTTTTCAATGCACCATGATGTCCCCCTATCTGGCTGTTATGGAATTCAGCTAATAATAAAGTAATATCAGGTGAATCCTCCTCCTTGTAGCGAATATCCCTCTGGAGCTTGTTGTCCATTTATCAAGGATAGTCGAATATTGTTAAGAGATTCATTTCCAGCCACTTGATCGATGAAAACTGAAGGTTTAGCCCGCCCACAATACTTACGAGGCCCAATTCAAATACCGGGTAATCTCTATAAGGCATCGGCTGCTTTGTTTTCCAATCCTTTCTTGTACTCAATCACAAAATCATACCCAATAGTTAGCGATCCATCTCTGATATTCTCCCCGATAGCCCGTTGTTCAAGAAGAAACTTCAAACTTTTCTGATCTGTACGCACCACAAAAGGCTTACCCAATAGATATGGTCGCCATTTTTGAACAGCCAGCACTATTGCCATAAGCTCCCGTTCATAAACAGCCTTAAACCTATGGGTAATAGGTAAAGCTTGACTGAAAAGGCCACTGGTCGTTGATTTTGCATTAGGACAGCCCCAATACCACACCCGAAGCATCAGTTTCCAGCACAAACTTTGTGAAAAATCAGGAAACCTAGCATCGGGACAGACATCATTGCCTTTAACTGCTGAAATGCTTCTCGTCGTCTCATTCCACTTAAAGTTACCTTTTTTTAACAGTTGTGTCAAGGGGGCAGCACAATAGAACCGTAGTTTGCAACAAATTTCTGATAATACCCCGTTAGCCCCAAAAAACCCACCTAGCCTTCACCGCTTGTGCCATTTAACCATTCGTTTATCCGCTGCCACCCCCTCTGAAGAAATAACATGGCCCAAGTATTCAATTTGTCAACCGCAAATTGGCATTTTTAAAGTTGGCTACCAGTTGATGAGCTACTGGAGTTTCCAAAACCATTGCCAATTGGTGCAAATGCTCGTCCAAGGACTTGCTGTAAATTAAGATGTCATCAAAGAAACAAAACAAACTTGCGTAAATATGGGCGAAACATCACTCATGATTGATTGGAATGTTGCCGGAGCTTTCAACCCAAACAGCATCACAAGGAATTCATAGGGCCCCTCGTGGGTTCGAAACGCTGTTTTGTGAACATCGGCCCGCACCCGAATTTGCTGATAACCTAACTTTAAATCAATTTTGGAGAATATGGTGCCCCAAATAATTTGTTCTAACAGTTCATCAACAACGCAAAATCAACGCAAAATCACGTTTGGCCCAAATAATTTGCTGTAACCTAACTTAGACACGTTTTGAGCATGTTTTAGGTCGTTTCGTTATGAGGTTCCTTCTTTTTTCGCATTTAGAAACCGGTGGAAGAAGCCCGTATTCTCATCATCCGAAGAAAGCCAATTGAGTTTACTCTTCTGAATAAATTACGCTCTTCGTTTTGATAAATACTAAGTAATTCCGCTTGCAAAGCAACTCTAGAATTCAACTCTTCTTGATTTAATCCAATCAACTCAGCCACAGAATCATATTTTTCTAATTTTGACATCAAGGATTTCTCTGTTTTTTTTTTACCTTAGCTTGCGCAGCAATATTCCAAGCTTTTACTGCCAATTTAACTGATCTCAACTGCTCATGAAGAATGAAACCAGCCCATCCCTGGAAGTTAGAGTTGCTCACTGTTTCAACAATAATCTGATTAGAATCACTGGACACCAACCAGCTGTTACAAAACCGAAAAGGAGAGGGACCCCAAAGAAAAGAACCAGCCTCCAAGAATAAAGGAAAGTGATCCGAGAAGATGCGTGCTTTTCGAGAAACCCGAGAATTTTCACCCTCCAACTTGGTATGTTTTTCCTCATATTTTCCTCCCATCATCGTCCAATCACTGACATCAACCATGCTGTCAATCACTTGATGATCCTTCTAGTACTTCTTCCATCGTTGTCTTCCCTTTGATCATTCCTTCAATATATTTCAAACAGTGTTCTGGTTGCTGTTGTTGCTTCTCAGCCTGTACTCCTAACCTCTCAATACTCTTCGCCAAAGATGACACGTTTTCCTTGATTGTTGGCAAATTATGTAATTCTGCTCGAATGCCGGATATTTCTTGATCTACCATTTCCAACTTTTCCTCAAATTCGCTTTTGAGCCATGATATAGAACTTCACAGATTCGATTTTCTCCGATACCAAAATGATAGAACACCAAATAGTGTGTTCTACTAATTTATTAATCAGCCAAACATGTTCTAACACAGTCTTGAAAACAAAGTACTCGACAATTTGGAAGACAGGAAGCCCTAGAAGAGTGAATATCACGCTTTGGAGAATGCGAAATGGACTATGAACTGTGCAGAAGTTTTGCAAATGAAACCTCCCTTTCTCAGTTTATCTCCTCATGTTTGTCCCTTGTGTTTGCATGCTTTAGAAGATTTACATCATATTTTCTTCTCCTGCCTACATGCAAAGAAGTGTTGGTTTTGGCTTACTTGGCTATCTTCATTTGAATTGGGTTTTCGACTATAGATTTAGGAGAACGCGGTCCAGCTTATTTCATGTCCCATTCTCAAGAAGAAACCAAGATTGATTTGGTTAAATGCAGTAAAGCCATTTTACCAGAAATTTGGTTTGAACATAATCAACTAACAATTTAACTGATCTCAACTGCTCATGAAGAATGAAACCAGCCCATCCCTGGAAGTTAGAGTTGCTCAACTGTTTCAAGAATAATCTGATTAGAATCACTGGACACCAACCAGCTGTTACAAAACCGAAAAGGAGAGGGACCCCAAAGAAAAGAACCAGCCTCCAAGAATAAAGGAAAGTGATCCGAGAAGATGCGTGCTTTTCGAGAAACCCGAGAATTTTCAAAACAAATATCCCACATCTGATTTATGAAGAATCAGTCTAATAATGATCTTCAAGGAGAATTACCGTCTCTAGACCAAGTGAACCTTCCATTTTGTAATGGAATTTCCATGAGAGAAACCACTATCTGATCGTAATTCTAATTATTTACTTGGCCTTGTTTCTTTGTAGGCAGTGATAGAAAATACCAGAGCAAATGATATACACAAGCGAGTTCCCTTTTTAGTACCGTTTACTAGCAAGGTTAAGATTTTCACTGTAAGCAAGTTATTTTTTTGGTTTCCTTATCCACAATATTGAATTTCTTGGATGACTGTTAGTTATAGAAATATGTAAGATATTTTTTATTTATGGTTACTTTCTTATACTCATTTCACAGACACAACTAGCAGCAGCTAGGCAAAGGAATGGATCTCTTGCTGTTTTTGCCAGAAACCGGTTTAGAATTCGACGAAATCATATATTGGAAGATGCTTTCAGTCAGATGAGTGCATTGTCTGAAGTTGATCTTCGAGGATCGGTAATTTCAGACTTCCATGATTTATGAAAAATGAAATTGTTATCTTACTTTTTTCTATCTTTTTCTTTGCCCTCGTGAAAACGACCCCTTCCCTCTTCTGCATCCTATAGTTGCAGAGTTACTTGTAATTGTTTATTAGTTTTTTCTTGTTTGTGTTGGGTCAATTGCTTCACTTTTCTGCATGCAGATACGTGTGTCTTTTGTTAATGAATTTGGAGTTGAGGAGGCAGGAATTGATGGTGGTGGTATTTTTAAAGATGTCATGGAGAACATTACACGGGCAGCCTTTGACGTGCAGTATGGTTTATTTAAGGTTATCACGACATTCCTTATTATTAGCATGGCATGGCTTTGTTAATCCTGTAGTATTATTGGATAACATGAAGCGTGATGAGACAGCCATAGTTGTTTGAAATCGCTTTTCAAAATAAAAATAGTTGTGAGATCACATTTCAATATAAAAATTGGTTGCTTGAAATCTATTTCATAAAATTTCAGTAATATGTGGGTATGTATTGTTCATTTTTTCTAATATAAGTTATTTTCTGCTTGGTAATCCAGCAAATTGCTGACCATTTGCTCTACCCCAATCCTGGTTCGGGAATGATACATGAGCAACATCTCCAGTTTTTCCATTTCCTCGAAGTTCTTTTGGCAAAGGTATGGCCATAATTCCCAATCATACATGGAATTTACTTTGGTTGATTAGTTTTTTCTTTTTTGGATAAGGATATCCTGGTCTTGGCCTTATCATGGAAGATTCTTATATATCTTTCACCCCATACTTTGGTTGAATTTTGGAACATCAATGAATCGCCTGACATTCATAAATACAATGTCATAATTTGAAATCTGCTGTCTTCCTACATTATGCATGTTTTTCTGTTATTGAAGTTGCTGCCCGGTTGTGCTAAAAGTTCTCAAGCAGTCATGCTAAAAGATCTCAATCACATTAAATGATTTTTGACAGGATGTTGTTGTTGTCTTACCCTTCTTCCTGTAGGTCATGTTTGAAGGAATTCTTGTTGATATACTTTTTGCAACATTCTTCTTGAGCAAGTTAAAACAGAAGTAAGGTTTTTAAAGATTTACTGTCTTACTGTTTTGTATTTTGTGCTGATCCACTAATCGTAGTATTGATGGTCATGACAATGACTAGTTGCAAGTTACTTGAATTTTTAGGGTTCTAAAAATCTTACATTTTATTATGGGTGCACTGCCTACTAATGAGATTGTCAATTGCTAACTTCCAAATGTTGAATTTGGGATTTCCATGCTACATTCACTTTCTTGATCTGCAATTACAGAGCTACTCTATACTGGAATAAAGTCTCATCTGAACTGTACATTGCTTTTGATGCTGTAATTGCAAAGCTAGGAAATCTTTATGTATAATGCCTTTTTTTTTATCATTTATTAATGAAAATGAGAAGCCTTTTTATAAGCTGGAGATTACAAGAGTTGTTAAACTAACTTGGGGTTGAGTTAGTTTACTTATAACTAACTCAAGATACAAAATTGTTAATTCAAATAACTAATCCTAAACTATAAAAATGGTCATTCAAACACCTCCTCTAGGATAAAACTCAAGAAACATAAAGAAGGGGGATGTTCTACATTAGCTTTTGTCAAGGCTTTAGCCAAAATTTTATTTATCAAATGGTAAGGAAAAATCTGGCAGTGGTAAGATTGGGAGAGTCATTGTAGCCATCTTTAAATTCTCAAAAGCTTCAGCAGCTGCAACAGTCCATTCATATGCTCCTTTCTTCAATAATTGAGTCAAAGGAGCAGCCACACTTCCATAATTCATTACAAATCTTCGATAATATCCTGTCAACCCAAGAAATCCACGAACTTCACGGACATTAGTGGGCACGGGCCATTCTTTGATAGATCTAATTTTCTCGGGATCAACCTCTACACCCTTGCCCGAAATTATATGGCCAAGATACACCCTTGCCCGAGAGTCCATATTTGATTCAACACATACTCAAGCATGTGACAACCTTCTCTTATCGAATTTTATGTTGTTGTTGAATTTAAAGAAATCAAATAATTATCAATCAACTTTTAAAAAATTAAAAATTTGTTTCTAGACATCCATATTCTTACCGATTAAATTCAACTTACATATTCTCTTTTTTACTTAATATCTAAAATTTACATATACTTTAAAATTTATTGGTAGGGAGTGAATCCTTTCTTAGGAACGTTTTGGGGAGCATGGAGGCTGTTTATTTGAGTTGGAAGCCTGCTGCAAAATCTGTTTTGGAGTTTGTTCGATCTGTCCATGATGATACAAATTTGTTATGATCATACTGCATTTTGAAGTTTTGGGGTATTTTTCTTCCATTTCTTTTCTTCTTCCAATTTCTGCTTATCTTTTTATTCTTTCTTCTGTATATTATTTTCTAATGGTCACTTGTTGTGCAATAGCTTTCTTTTAAGTCATTGGCTACTTGTTGTGAAATGGTGTCACTTCTTAGGAACGTTTTGGCGAGCATGGATGCTGTTTATTTTAGTTGGACGCCCACTGCAAAATCTGTTTTGGAGATTGTTCGATCTGTTCGTGATGATACCAATCTGTTATGATCCTATTGCACTTGCAACTTTTAGGGTATTTTTCTTCCATTTCTTTTCTACTTCCAGTTTCATTTTCAATTTCTGCAAATTTTTTAGTTTTTCATATGTATATTGTTTTCCAATGGTCATTTGGTTTCATTTTCAATTTCTGCAAATTTTTTAGTTTTTCATATGTATATTGTTTTCCAATGGTCATTTGTTGTGTGGTGTCTTTCTTGTAAGTCATTGGTTACTTTGTAAAGAGAAACACATTATGCACTATGTCATCGTTCTACTCTTTCTGCAACATTTCCATAAAGAAGCAAGAAAATAGCTAGCAGGCAGATCAAACTTCCTTAAATATTCAATTGGCCATTTCGCCTTTTTGGATTTAACATTCTGCATTTGTGTCGTTACCCTTAAATCTCCTCACATCTCTTTGTTCTTCCAACAATCGTTAAGAAAAATTCCTGTAAACCGAACCCCATGTATTCCCTTTTCTCCTCACTCGCCAGAATTTTGCCCACTCTCCAAACAAAATCATTTCAGCCTTACTTTTGTTCACTACCCATTTCCAAAAATTTCATTTCCCTCTGAAAATCTTTGTCGATGGCCAAACCTGTGGCTGGGAACCGAATGTTCTCGATCATGTCCAGTGCTGAACCTCCCGATGGACGGCAAGGATCAAGGGTTAAGGTTGGTTTTTCTATTTTTGTTGGTTAGAGTTCGTGTTCTGTTTTTTTTTTACTTTGAGTTAAATCCTTTCTATTTGAAGAAATTAAAGTTATGGGGTGTGATGCATGTTGGCAGGGAGCTGATTCCTTAAAAGTTGGTTAGTGTTCTTGTTCTGTTTTTTTTTTTACCTTGAGTTAGTTACATTGTTTTTTGTAGGGAGCTGAATCCTTTCTTGGGAACGTTTTGGGGAGCATGGAGGCGGTTTATCTGAGTCGGAAGCCCGCTGCAAAATCTGTTTTGGAGTTTGTTCGATCTGTCCATGATGATACAAATTTGTTATGATCATACTGCATTTTGAAGTTGTGGGGTATTTTTTTTCCATTTCTTTTCTTCTTCCAATTTCCGCTTATCTTTTATTCTTTCTTCTGTTTATTATTTTCTAATGGTCACTTGTTGTGCAATATCTTTCTTTTAAGTCATTGGCTACTTGTTGTGAAATGGTGTCACTTCTTAGGAACGTTTTGGCGAGCATGGATGCTGTTTATTTTAGTTGGACGCCCACTGCAAAATCTGTTTTGGAGTTTGTTCAATCTGTTCGTGATGATACCAATCTGTTATGATCCTATTGCACTTGCAACTTTTAGGGTATTTTTCTTCCATTTCTTTTCTACTTCCAGTTTCATTTTCAATTTCTGCAATTTTTTTAGTTTTTCATATGTATATTGTTTTCCAATGGTCATTTGTTGTGTGGTGTCTTTCTTGTAAGTCATTGGTTACTTTGTAAAGAGAAACACATTATGCACTATGTCATCGTTCTACTCTTTCTGCAACATTTTTGTAAGGATTCAACTTGCTTACTTCACTATTTCTCCCTTACAATGGCCAAAAACAGAGGTAGCCCTCTGCTATCTTTATTTATATATAGCCAAAATGAGTACAGAAAAACATAAAGATTCAAGAAAAACAAGGAATAATGAAGACAAACCTGTTGGAATTTTTTGTCCTAAAACTCGTAGTTTGTAAATCATATTCTATTCAATAAAGTTGTTATTGAGAAATTAAATATTATAATCTTAAATCCAATAAATCAAAGTTCCAAGGCTATTTTTTGAATAAACTTGAACTTTATGTGTAAACATAAACGTGGATCAAGTTCGAGTATATAGCCTAAATAGTCTATAGTATATGAAATAAAGGTTGGGCGCCTTATTTTGAGAGACTATGGATGCGGCCTACTTTGTAGTACAAACGATGTGATCCTAATCGTTCATGTAGAGACATGAAAGTGGGGGCATCCTATGTAAAATGTTTACATAAGACTGAACCATGAATTAGTCATTTTTACGTTATAACACCGTTTACTGTTTAAAACTGACTATCTCAATTATTGATGACCTAGGTAACTTAGTCTTAATCCTGAGTTAACTATGAACTCCTGTTCATACGAGATTATCCTTAGATCTGCATAGGTGAGGGCAGCTCATCAGCGTTGGCCCAATAAGCCTCCCATTTCAGGGGTAAGATCGGGTGGATAGCTGGAACATAGGGTACAAGATGGAATTCACTCCTACCCGCTTTAGGGTTAGTAGATAGGTTGCTCTCTTAAGCACTGAATCCAAGTCTTGAACAAGGGGCCCCACCCTCTCATTGGCCCGAGAGGGATTAAGTTATAGGTTGAACCTTAAACCAATTGTTCAATAGTGGATTAGTGGGACTTAAGGAGCAAGATGTAATCTTGGGGGTAAAACGGTATTTTGACCCAGCCAAGGTTACGAGCAACCTGTGAAGGATTAACTTACTGATTATGGTTTTATCAAATGGACACAAATATATCTATAGTGAGGGGAGTGCAACTACGGGACTTTAGTGGAATGACCCGTTAGTTAACGAATGTTGATTAACTCGGTTTAAAAGAGTTTAGCTAGTTAATCTTGAATCGTTGGAGCCCATGATCTATAGGTCCATTAGGTTCCTCTGCTAGCTCATATGGATTAAACTTAGAACAGTGTGATGAAATAAGTCGAATTGTTCGAATAGGGAGAAGAAAGGACAACCGACATATACAGTGATATAATCGTCGCTTCTAATTAGAAATAGAGCTTTATGTTTTACATACTATAAGTATGAATGCGGATTCATACTAAGAAGCTCGGAATTGGTCAAAAATAGTAAAAAGTCAAAATGTTGACTTTTGACTTTGAAAAGTCAAACTTTGACCGGCCTTATATTCAAATGTGATTTGAATTTTGGAAAAATGAATGCGGATTCATGCTCGGAGGTTGGAATTAGTCAAGACGGACAAAATGGTAAAAAGTCAAAATATTGACTTTTGACTTAGAAAAGTCAAAGTTTGACTTTTGACTAGAAAAATCTAATGACCATTTTACCCTTGGACTAAGTTAGTGGGAAAATCCAACATTTTGTTGGATAATCCCACTAACTCTTAGTGGGATATGTGGCTATATGAGATATAGACACCTAGCCCACTAAGTTCCACTAATTGTTAGTGGAATATTAGGTGTTGAGATTTGGCAATTGAATTGCATGCATTTTTGCATGTAATTAGGCTATAAATAGAGATGTTTTCAAATGTTGAAGAACTTTTGCCTCTTTATCATTTTTCATAATCTCAACAAAAGAAAAAGAAAGCTTCCAATCTCATTTTATCTCCATTACTTTCTACACCAAAATTGGGTCCACAACCCGGTTCTTTGTCTAGAGGATAACAGTTGAGTACTAGTGGTGGTCTCGGGTAGAATTGGTAAGAAGACATCAAACCTTTTGAAAGCTTCAAAGGTAATACTTCTTAAAACCCTAATTTGATTAGTTTATGGTTACATGTTAATTGTGGCAATTAGGGTAGAAAATCGATTCTTTTTCCGCTGTGCACGACTTAGTTCTATCAAAACCCAGCTTCCTCTAGGGAAAGACTGGATATTCCTCTAGGCTAAGCAGCCGCCAACTTCAGGATAAAAATAAAACCTACCTCCCCTAGACCTAAAAAACCTATTTATATTCCTTCTCTCATCTTTCTCTTATTTCTGTGCCTGGGCCCCACCTGCACGATCTCCTCCTCTTTTTCCTTCCTCATTATTAATTTGTCCAATTACTTTTCTGCCCCTCCTTTGATATGTATGAATAATTGGAGGTCTTACAATACCCCGGGCTCCAAGTTCACCTTGTCCTCAAGGTGAAACTGAGGGAACTGCTGATTCAATAGGTAAACTGATTCCCACGTTGCTTCACTGTCTGGTAAGTTCTTCCATTTGATCAGCCACTCATTGCCTCCTAGCTCCTTGTTCCACCTTATTCCCAGCACGTTTTCCGGCCACAATTGTAGTTCAAAATCCTCAGTTAGTATAGGCTGTTGTTGCTGGACTACATGTTGTTTTCCCAACTTCAGTTTCAGTTGAGACACGTGAAAGACATTGTGAATGGCGGCCTCGGGCGGTAGTTGCAATCGATAAGCGACCTCTCCTATCTCTTCAATAACCTCATACGGCCCATAAAATTTTGGGGATAGCTTTTCACATTTCTTCCGAGCTAGTGATCTTTGTCGATAGGGTCGTAGTTTCAAATACACTTCATCCCCAATTTTGAATTTGAGCTCCCTGCGGTTTCGGTCTGCCATTTTCTTCATTCTATTTTGAGCTATGCATAGGTTTTCCTTCAGTGCATTGAGTGCTAAATCTCTCTCCTTCAACATGACTTCTACGTCATTGTTAGGAGATTGCTTCCATCCATATGACAGCAGTGGCGGGGGAGTTCTTCCAAAAACAGATTGGTAAGGAGTAGTTTTGGTGGATGCGTGGAAGGTTGTGTTATACCATAATTCCGCCCAAGGGATCAGTTTATCCCATTTCTTCGGTTGTTCATTGCAAAAGCATCTCAAATAGGTCTCTAGGCATCTGTTTACCCTCTCGGTTTGTCCATCGGTTTGGGGATGGAATGCCGTGCTTCTCTTCAAAATGGTGCCCATGGTAGTGAACAACTCCTTCCAGAAATTGCTAAGGAAGATCTTATCACGGTCGGTAATAATGGACTTGGGTATTCCATGTTTGCTGACCACTTTTTCCAAAAAAATTGAAGCCACTTGCTTGGCTGTGTACGGGTGTTTCAGAGGCAAGAAGTAGGAGTACTTACTTAGGCGGTCGACGACTACCATAATCACGTTGTAACCTCCTGCTATTGGCAGCCCTTCAATAAAATCCATGGTCCAATCCTCCAATATCTTGTCGGGGATAGGAATGGGTTGCAGAACTCCCGCAGGCTTGTAGCTTCGAACTTATTACGTTGACAAGTGTCACATTCTTCTACATATCTCTTGATATCAGCCTTCATTCCTTTCCAAAATAGTTCCCCACTCATTCTTTTATAGGTTCTCAAGAATCCCGAGTGCCCTCCTAATATGGAATCATGGAACGTGTGTAGAAGACTCGGAATGAGGGAGGAATTTCGCGGCAGCACCATCCTTCCTTTATATAGCAGCCTGCCATTGTTCCACTGGTATTTCCCACCTTGATCCACCTCTCCCTTAAGTTCGGCAATAATTTTCTGAAGTTCTTGATCCATTTCAACTTCCTTCGCTATTATCTCTATATCAACTATGCCTGTGGTTGTCATTGTATTTAACTCCACCGAATGGTCCTTCCTTGAGAGAGCATCCGCCACCTTATTCTGCAGACCCGGCTGGTATAAGATCTCAAAGTCATACCCCAAAAGTTTTGTGAGCCACTTTTGGAATTGAGGCTGAACTTCCCTCTGTTCTAACAGAAATTTCAGAGCCTTCTGATCTGAAACAATTGTGAACTTTCTGCCCAGGAGATAATGTCTCCATTTTTGCACCGAAAGGACAACCGCCATCAATTCCCTTTCATAGATCGACTTACCCTGGGCTCTTGGGGACAGTTTCTGGCTGAAGAATGCGATGGGATGACCATTCTGTGATAAAACTGCACCTAAACCTACTCCTGAAGCATCAGTTTCGATTGTGAAGGGCTGAGACCAATCCGGCAATGCTAATACCGGTAAGGTTGTCATTGCTAGCTTCAGCTGGTCAAACGCTATTGTAGCTTCCTCATTCCAATGGAATGCATTTTTCTGAAGTAATTTGGTTAAGGGTGCAGCTATTTCTCCATAGCTTTTCACAAATCTTCTATAATACCCAGTCAGTCCAAGGAATCCCCTCAGCCCAGTTATATCTTTCGGCCGTGGCCAATTTACCATACTGCGAATCTTGTCCTCATCAGCCTCCACTCCTCTGCTGGAAATCAGATGACCCAAATATTGAACTTGGGAATGAGCAATGACACATTTAGACCTATTTGCAAACAATTCATGGTCCCTCAAGATAGCAAAAACCATTCCTAAATGTTTCATGTGCTCATCTATGTCCACACTATAAACTAGAATGTCATAAAAAAAAACCAGGACACACCTTCGAAGGAATGGTTTGAACACCTCGTTCATGAGAGATTGGAAGGTGGCAGGAGCATTCGTAAGGCCGAAAGGCATCACCAAGAACTCATAATGTCCTTCATGCGTGCGGAAAGCTGTTTTCTCCACATCTTCCTCCCTCATCCTAATCTGGTGGTATCCAGATTTAAGGTCTAACTTTGAGAAAACTGTCGCACCATGAAGTTCATCTAAGAGTTCTTCGATCACGGGAATTGGAAATTTATCAGCCACCGTTACTTGATTGAGTTTCCTGTAATCTACACAAAATCTCCACCCTCCATCTTTTTTCTTCACTAAGAGGACCGGGCTCGAATATGGGCTGCGGCTTGGACGAATCACCCCAGCTTGTAACATTTCTAACACCAATTTTCAATCTCTTCCTTTTGTACATGGCCATACTTATATGGTCTTACATTAATTGGTTTCTGATCGGCCACGGTCAGAATGCGATGGTCTATGGCTCTCCTTGGCGGTAAACCCGTGGGCAACCTAAAGACATCTGCATATTGCTCGAGCAATCGCTGAACCATGGGTAATCCTTCTTCCTTTCCCTTCAATTCAGCTTCTGTTTCCGATTCTCCTTCATAGTTTACTTCATAGTTTTGGAATTCCAAGAGGAATCCTTGGTCCCCGGATTGCCACGTTTTCTCTAAGGTTCTCAATGAACATTCTGACTTCGTTAGAGAAGGGTCACCTTTTAGGATTATTCTTCTACCCTTCATCCAAAACGTCATGGTTAGGGATGGCCAGTGAACCTTCATGGTTCCTGTCGAATCTAGCCATTGCATCCCAAGCACCAAGTCTACCGTTCCTAACTCTACCGCTAGGAAATCTGCTACGATTGTTAACTCTTTTAACTTCACCTTCACCCTCTTGCAAATCCCACTTCCTTCACATTGGTTGCCATTCCCAATGGTAACTCCAAAACGAGTTCCCGGATCGATGCTCAGCTGTAGTTCATCTACCAACACTTGCTGATGAAGTTATTGGTCGCCCCGCTGTCAATCAGAATAACTACTTCCCTTCCGTTCACATGTCCTTTTAATTTCATCGTCCCCTTTGATGTAACTCCCGTGATCAACCTCAATTCAATAGGGTTATCCATATTCAATTCCAGATGATTCAGTTCTATTACTTCGCTTGCCTCATCCTCTGTATCCTCTTCCCTTTTGTGGTCTTCTTCCTCATTTAGTATAAGGAGCATCAACTCTCTTTTTTCTCTCCCTTTACATCGATGGCCTGGGGCGTACTTTTCATTACATCTGAAACAAAGCCCCTTATCCAGCCTTGCTCTAAATTCCGTATCCGACAGCCGTTTAATTGGGGATCTTTTTTCTGGTAATCATTTTTCAATGGAATAGTTACCTGCTTCATCACAAACTCTGTCTTTTTACTTTCTGTCTTCTCATTTTTTCCTTGAAATTTGCTGCTGTTCTCATTCCTTTTGGGCTCAACTATATCCAACTCTTCCATCGCCAGTTTTAATGCTATATTCCTATCATTCACCAGCTGAGCTTCCTTCATACATTCCTCTAAAGTTTGAGGGTGTCTGCTGATTACTTCCGCTTGCAGTGAGGGTTCCAGACCCGTTAAAAACGCATCCAGCAGAACACTTTCTGCCATGTCCGGGAGGGGGCTGAGTATGTAACAAACTTCTTAACGTACTCGCTGTATGAGCCTTCTTGCTTAATACGGATTAATCTTGCCCCCAAGCTCTGCTGTCCTGTATCATTAAAGAAATCAAACATCCTTTCCTTCAAGTCCTCCCAAGATTCCACCCTCTTTCTACGATTACTCCATCTAAACCAGTCTACCTCTTCCTGTCCAAAACTCACGACTGCTACTTTGACCTTCTCAGCTTCCGGTAAGTCATTTATATCAAAAAAATGTTCTGCTCGGTACGCCCAGGATTCAGGGTTCACCCCTGTAAACAGTGGCATTTCTAATTTTTTGTACTTACTTCGGTCTGCGCTGCTTCCACCCGACTCGACTGTGGTTCCGGCCTCTTCCAGTTTTCCCTTCAGTTTCAACCTGATGTCGTCCGTAGTCCCTGCTTCTTCTTTTTTCTTAGCACCATGGTTTTCTCTTAGCTCGTCTGTCATTCGATCCATCGATTTCTTCATTTCCAGCATCATCTCCTTCAGACTCATAATTTCCTTTTCAGTACCTTCTACCCGTTCTTCTATCTGTCTTTGAGCCATCAGACGCGTGATCACCCCCAGTGTGGAGGCTCTGATACCAATATGTAAGGATTCAACTTGCTTACTTCACTATTTCTCCCTTACAATGGCAAAAACAGAGTAGCCCTCTGCTATCTTTATTTATATATAGCCAAAATGAGTACAGAAAAACATAAAGATTCAAGAAAAACAAGGAATAATGAAGACAAACCCAGCTTCCTCTAGGGAAAGACTGGATATTCCTCTAGGCTAAGCAGCCGCCAACTTCAGGATAAAAATAAAACCTACCTCCCCTAGACCTAAAAAACCTATTTATATTCCTTCTCTCATCTTTCTCTTATTTCTGTGCCTGGGCCCCACCTGCACGATCTCCTCCTCTTTTTCCTTCCTCATTATTAATTTGTCCAATTACTTTTCTGCCCCTCCTTTGATATGTATGAATAATTGGAGGTCTTACACATTTCCATAAAGAAGCAAGAAAACAGCTAGCAGGCAGATCAAACTTCCTTAAATATTCAATTGGCCATTTTGCCTTTTTGGATTTAACATTCTGCATTTGTGTCGTTACCCTTAAATCTCCTCACAATCTCTTTGTTCTTCCAACAATCATTAAGAAAAATCACTGTAAGCCGAACCCCACGTATTCCCTGTGCTACCAAGTTTACTTCCAATTTCAAGAGTGCCTTGATCCTTTGATTTACTTCCAATTTTTGGAGGCTGGTTTCAGCACAGGTGTGGTTTCCTTTTTATCATCATCACCTGACAATCTTTTCACGTTTTTTCCAGAAATAGATTTAGCTGATCCCTTCTTTCTCTTGACCTCTGATTGTTTTAAAGAACTCCCCCCACTCTTGCTGGTTCCATCACCCTTCCTAACAGACTGCTTCAATGTCTTAGTTTCAAAATCACTTGTAGTGTCATTAGTTTACATTTACATTTACGTTGAAGATATAATATTACATTTACGTCATTAGTTTTTGGATGAATTGGTGATTTAACATGCTCTAGAGTGGATAGTTTAGGAGGTCTGTTAGACCACCATTGTTATTTTACTTATAATAGAAGAAAGGAAAGTAAGGCACGTTAGTAATCAACACAGTTACTTATTCAAAAGGATGACAGTTATCTAAAACAGGAAGTTAAATGGATGAGAGGGAGATGGGAAAGGGCAGGCAGTTTTTAGTAAAAGGAAGGGCCTGCCAGAATTGTTCTGGTTTTAATTGTAGTATTTTGAATTGTGTTTATTTCTGTTTTGGATTAGGAGGGTTTCTTTGCTTGTTGTTTGTAATTTCTCTGTAATTTTCTTTCTATTGCAACTTTAAGTCTCAAATATCAATATAATAGAAACAGTACATAAGTGTTCTATCAAGGTTGTATGTTCAGAAGTGAGTAGATAGTTGGGGAAGTCCTATGTTCAAAAGTGAGTAGTTTAGGAGGGTCCTATGTTCAAAAGTTTGCTGGTGTGTATCTTTGTTGGCTCAACATGTTTTTAATTTATGATTGTTGTTGGTGGAGAGAGCGGAAGATGCCGGGACAGTTTGGAGAAGATCAAGCGGCAGCTGGCCTCTGGGTCTGGTCGGAATTTGTTGCAGGGTCCCCTTCTAAAGCGATCTGAAACAGTAAACTAACGCATTGCAACTCTTTCTGTCTTTCCTGTTGATTTGAATTGATGGTTACTGCTTAATTGCGCTGCCTTTAGGAATTTGGCAAGCATGGAGGCTGTTTATTTGAGTCGGAAGCCCACTGCAAAATCTGTTTTGGAGTTTGTTCGATCTGTTCATGATGATACAAATTTGTTATGATCATATTGTATTTTGAAGTTTTGGGGTATTTTTCTTCCATTTCTTTTCTGCTTACGTTGTATTCTTTCTTACGTATATTATTTTCTAATGGTCTTGTTGTGCAATGTCTTTCTTTTAAGTCATTGGCTACTTTGTAAAGAGAAAAACAAAGTGAACTATGTCATCGTTCTACTCTTTCTACCCCATTTCCGTAAAGAAGCAAGAAAACAGCTAACAGGCAAATCAATCTACTTAAACATTCAATTGGCCATTTAGTCTTTTGGGATTTAACATTCTGCCATTCTTGTCGTTGCCCTTAAATCTCCTCACAATCTCTTTGTTATTCCAACAATCTTGAAAAAATCCCTAGAATCGGAGCCCCTTTTCTCCACATCGGTCATAATTTTGTCCACTCTCCAAACAAAATCCTTTCAACCTTATTTTTCTTCACTACCCATTTCCAAAATTTTCATTTCCCTTGGAAAATCTTTGTCGATGTCGAAACTTGCGGCTGGGAACCGATAGTTCTCAATCATGTCCAGTGCTGTACCTCCCAATGGACGGCATGGATCAAGGGTTAAGGTGGATTTTTTTGTTATCGTTGGTTAGAATTCTTGTTCTGTTTTAGGACATAAATTCCAACACAAAGAATGTTTAAGTGTTAGCTTTCTCTACTCATAACCTACTCAAATATTAGAAAAAAGGACTTAACGACACAAATTGCATCCAAGTGTCCAGATGCAACACTATAGTGCCAAACAAACCTAACTAGTGTCCAAAATGTGCCTAAGATTTAAAGACAACCAAACGATGCTTAACTGTGAGCTTTTCCAATGCATAAGCTACCAAAAAGTGAGAAAAAAAGGTCTGAACAACCTAAAATCGCAACCAAGTGCCCAAATGCAACTACTATAGTGCCAAATAAACCTAAGTAGTGTCCAAAAGGTGCCTAAGCTTTAAAGAAAACCAAAGAATGCTTAAATGTGAGCTTTCTAGACTCATAACCAACTAAAAAGTTAGAAAAAAGAATTTAACAACCCGGAATGACAACCAAATGCCAAGGTACAACAACTATAGTGCCAAACCAAGGTGCGTAAGCTGTAAAGGAAACAAAAGAATGCTTAAGTGTTAGCTTTCCCGACTCATAACCTAACAAAAGTTAGAAAAAAGGACTTAACAACCCGAAATTGCAACCAAGTGCCAAAGTGCAACAACTATGGTGCCAAAGAAACCTTATTAATGTCCAAAAGGTTCCTAAGGTTTAAAGACAGCAAAAAAAATGCTTAAGTGTGAGATTTTCCAAATCATAACTTTAAAAAATGTGAGAAAAAGGACTTAACGACCTGAAGTGGAAATCAAGTGTCCAAGTGCAACAGCTATAATGCCAAACCAACCTAGGTAGTGTCCAAAAGGTGCCTACGTTGTAAATGCAATCAAAGAATGCTTCAGTGTGAACTTTCTCTACTTATAACCTACCAAAATGTTAGAAAAAAGGACTTAACGACTCGAATTGCAACCAAGTGCCCAAGTGCAACAAATATAGTGCCAAACTAACCTAACTAGTGTCCAAAAGGTGCATAAGGCTTAAAATCAACCAAACAATGCTTAACTGTGAGCTTTTCCAACTCATAAGCTACGAAAAAATGAGAAAAAAATGACTTAACAACCCGAAATGGCAACCAAGTGCCCAAATTCAATAACTATAGTGTCAAACCAACCTAACTACTATCCAAACGGTGTTAAGTTGTAAAGGCAACCATTGAATGCTTAAGTGTGAGCTTTCTTAACTCATAAGCTACCAAAAAATCACAAAAAAGGACTTGATGAACAAAAATTTCAACCAAGTGCGTAAGTTAAACAAATATGCTGTTAAAACAACCTAATTAGTGTCTAAAAGGTGACTAAGGTTTAAAGACAACCAAAGAATGCTTAAGTGTGAGCTTTCCCGACTCATAACCTACCGATAAGTCAGAAAAAATGATTTAACGACTCGAAATGGCAAGCATGTGCCCAAGAGCAACAAATAAAATGTCAAACATACCTAAGTAGTATCCAAAAGTTGCGTAAGCTATAAACGCAACCAAATAATATTTAAGTGTGAGCTTTCTCGACTCATAACAAACAAAAATGTAAAAAAAAAAAGACTTAACGACCCCAATTGGCAACCAAGTGCCTAAGTGAAACAACTATAGTGCGAAACATACCTAAGTAGTGTCCAAAAAGTGCCTAAGCTGTAAATGCAACCCAAGAACTTGTAAGTGTGAGCTTTGTCGACTCATATCCTACCAAAATATCTGAAAAAATAACTTAACGACCCGAAATGGCAACCAAGTGCGCATGTGCAATAATTATAGTGCCAAACAAACCTAAGTAGTTTAAAAAACGTGCCTATTATATAAACACAACCAAAGAATGCTTAAGTGTGAGCTTTCTCAACTCAAAATCTACCAAAATGTCAAAAAAAGGACTTAACGACCCAAAATGAAAATAAGTGCACAAAAGCAACAACTATAGTGCCAGACCAACCCAAGTAGTGTCCAAAAGGTGCCTAAGGTTTAAAGACAAACCAAGAATGTTTAACTGTGAGCATTCCTGATATGGATCAAGAAATCATGATTGAATCAAATGAAGAAGTTGAGTAGATGCAATGCTTGGAAGTTGAAGAGTTATTTTGGGCAACTCAAAAGTCATAAATTTAAATGTTTAAGAAATAATGTTTATGTGTTTTTAGTTATTATGTTAGTTGAAAGGTTATCAAATTAAATGTTTTGACCTTTCATTTCATATTTTAATTAGTATAAATAGGGTTGTAATTTTTCCACATTTAAAAAGAAGAATTTGGGATGAAAGAAATCTGAAAATTCTAGAATGTAGAATTTTGTTCTTGTCTGTTGTGATAGAATGCACAAACATTTGAAGCATTCAAGTGAGAATTGATCTACCTTACTTGTGGAGTGTTTTGAAGATTAAGGATTGATGGGAGTTTCTAATTTTGTTCGATCCTTGGTTTCTTAGATCATCTAAGCAATTTGTATGTAGCCTATCTTAGGGGTTGAAATCAAATTGGTTTTGCGGCTAGTGGGGTTGTGTTCTTTGAGTCTTGTTGTTTAACATGATTCTTAGATCCAATGCCTAGGGGTTTCTTATCAATTTCCAACACATAACCTACCAAAAAGTGACCAAAAAGGACTTAAGGACCTTAAATGGAAACCAAGTGTGCAAGTGCATCAACTATAGTGCCAACCAACCTATGTAGTGTCCAAGAGGTGCTTAGGCTGTAAAGACTATCAAACAATGCTTAAGTGTGAGCTTTCTTAACTCATAAACTACCAAAAATTGAAAAACAAAGAAGGAATTAACGACCAAAAATGGTAAATAAGACAAGAACTATAGTGCTAAACCAACCTAAGTGGTGTGCAAAAGGCGTCTATAGTGCAAATCATGTCATTTTAATTGATCAATTCATAAGTTAGTCCTAGAAGTTTTATGGTATAGTGCTTGATTTGGCAATGCATAGGTAAAGAAACCATAGTGACTAAAGTTCACAAATCAAATGTATAGTATTGTGTTTGAAATGACTTTATAAGTGAATAAAAACACTAGGAAAAAGAAATTGAGTCATATAAGGGATCATCTAGCAAACAGGTTTTTGTCAAGTTCCAAATGTAGTAACACTACAACAAAAATTATCTACTACGACAGTTGTTTATATCACAAAATGGAGGGAGGAAAAAAAATTATCACAAAAGGAAAAAAAACGCGCGGAAAAGGCGAAACTTTTCGGATAATACTTTTCGCGACAGTTATTTGACGTCATAGTATTGTAATTGAAAAAAATTTAGAGGCCTAGAACCACAAATGAAAGTCACGAATGAACCATCATCATTCTTCTTAAATCGCCACTAATCTTAAAAGTGCAAGCATTGTATATATGTTTAATTTTTAAAATAAAAAGAAAACAGTTCTAAAAAAGAAAATGGTTATCAATTCCTATCTGATGAGTTGTGGTAAAAATTATATCAATAAAATGAACAAGAAAAAAAGAAGTGTAAGGAAGGAAAAGTTGAATACCGTAGAACCCAACGAATTTTGACCTAATCGGCTTAACTCTCCTACATTCTACAGGCTATTGTTGCTTCGGCCGTGAGTGAATATTTTCCTACGCAAGTTCTGATATCGAAGGAACCCAACGCATTCTGACCTAATTGGCTTAACTCTTCTACTTTCAACTAGCTATTGTTGCTTCGGCCAAGAGTGAAGAGTTACCTATACAACTATCGATCCCGAAGGAACCCGACGCATTCTGACCTAACCACTTTAACTCTCCTACTTTCTACAGAAATTGATGCTTTGGCCAAGAGTAAAAAGTTCCCTATGTGAATTCTGATACGTAAAGAACTTGATACATTCCAACCTAACCAGCTTAACTCTCCTACTTTCTACCGGTTATTGTTGCTTCAGCCAAGAGTGAAGAGTTCTCTACGCAAGCTTTGATTCTGAAGGAACCTGACGTATTCTGACCTAACTAGCTTAACTATCCAACTTTCTACAGGCTATTGTTGCTTCAACCAAGAGTGAAGAGTTCCTTATGCAATTTAGGAACCCGATGCATTCTGACCTAACCGGCTTGACTTTCCTACTTTCTACGGCCTATTGTGGCTTCGGCGAAGTGAAAAGTTCTTTACGCAAGTTCTGAACTCAAAGGAACCCGATGGATTTTGACCTAACCCGCTTAACTCTCCTACTTTCTACCGGCTATAGTTACTACAACCAAAAGTGAAAAGTTCCCTACGCAAGTTTTGATCCCGTAGGAACCCGATGCATTGCGACCTAATCAACTTATCTCTCTAACTTTCTATGGGCTGTTATTGCTTCATCCAAGAGTGAAGAGTACCTAATGCACGTTCATGTCTCGAAGGAACCCGATGCACTCTGACCTAATCGATTTAACTCTCCTACTTTCTATGGGTTATTATGGCTTCGACAAAGATTGAAGAGTTCTCCACACAAGTTCTGATCTCGAAGGAACCCAACACATTCTGAACTAACCAGCTTAACTCTCCTACATGCTACGGGTTATTATGGCTTCGACCAAAGAGTGAAAAGTTCTCTACGCTAGTTTTGATCACGAAGGAACCCGATGCATTTTTGCCTAACCGACTTAACTCTCGTACTTTCTATGGGGTATTGTGGCTTTAGCCGAGAGTGAAGAGTTCCCGATAAAAGTTCTGATTCGGAAGGAACCTGACACACTTTGAGCTTTTCGGCTTAACTCTCCTACATTTACGGCTTAACTGTAGTTCAGCCGAGAGTGAAGAGTTCACGAACAAGTTCTGATTCTAAAAGAACCCGATTCATTTTAATCAAACCAGCTTAACTCTTTTACTTTCTACGGGCTATTGTGGCTTCGGCCGAGAGTGAAGAGTTCCTCACACAAGTTCTAATCCCAAAGCAACTCGACGCATTCTAACCTAATCGGCTTAACTCTCCTACTTTCTACATGTTATTGTTGCTTCGACCATAAGTGAAGATTTCATTATGAAAGTTTTGATCCGGACGGAACCCTACGCACTCTGAGCTATCCGACTTAATTCTCCTACATTCTACAGGCTATTGTTGCTTGGTCGAGAGTGAAGAGTTCACCAACAAGTTCTGATCACGAAGGAACCAGACGCATTCTAACCTGATCGGCTTAACTCTCTTACTTTTTATGGGCTATTGTGGCTTCGGCCGTGAGTGAAGAGTTCCGGACACAAGTTCTGATCTCAAAGGAACTCTATACATTCTGACCTAATATGCTTAACTCTTCTACTTTTTATGGGCTATTGTTGCTTCGACCATGAGTGAAGATTTTCCTACGCAAGTTCTAATATCGAAAGAACCGAATGCATTTTGACCGAACTAGCTTAACTCTTCTACTTCCAACGACCTATTGTTGCCTCGACCAAGAGTTAAGAGTTCTATATGCAAGTTCTTATTCTGAAGGAACCCGATGCATTCTGACCCAACCGTCTTAACTCCCCTACTTTCTACGGGCTATTGTGGCTTCGACCAAGAGTGAAGAGTTCTCTAAGCAAGTTCTGATCCTAAAGGAACCCGACGCATTCTGACCTAACCGATTTAACTCTCCTACTTTCTACGGGCTATTGTGGGTTTAGTCGAGAGTGAAGAGTTGTTGATGAAAGTACTGATCTCGAGGGAACTAGATGCATTTTAACCTATTCGGCTTAACTCTCCTACTTTCTATGGTCTATTGTGGCTTCAACCGAGGGTGAAAAGTTCCCAACACAAGTTCTGATCTGGAAGGAACCCGACGCATTTTAACCTATTTTGCTTAGCTCTCATACTTTCTATGGGCTATTGTGGCTTCAGCTAAGAGGGAAGAGTTCCTGACACAAGTTATGATACCAAAGGAACTCGATGCATTCTAACCTAACCAGCTTAACTCTATTACTTTCTACGAGCTATTATTGCTTTCACCATGAGTGAAGATTTTCCTATGCAAGTTCTGATATCGAAAGAACCAAATGCATTCTGACCCAACTGGCTTAACTTTTCTACTTCCAACGAGCTATTGTTGCTTCGGCCAATAGTAAAGAGTTCCCTACGAAAATTCTGATTTCAAAGGAACTCGATGCATTCTGACCTAACCGTCTTAATTCTCTTACTTTCTACAGGCTATTTTTGCTTCCACCAAGAGTTAAGAGTTCCCTACGAAAGTATTGGTCCCGATGGAACCCAATGAATTATGATTTAACCACTTTAACTCTCCTACTTTCTATAGTATTGCTTCGGCCAAGAGGGAAGAGTTCCCTATGGAAATTCTGATATTGAAGGAACCTGACACATTTTGACCTAACCAGCTTAACTCTCCTACTTTCTACAAGTTATTGTTGCTTCGGCCAAGAAAGCATTCCCTACGCAAATTTTGATCCTGAAGGAACCCGACGCATTCCGACCTAACCGGCTTAACTCTCAACCTTTTTATGGGCTATTGTTGCTTCGACCAAGAGTTAAGAGTTCCCTATGCAAGTTCTAATATCGAAGGAACCAAATGCATTTTGACCTAACTGGCTTAACTCTCCTACTTTCTACAGGCTATTGTGGCTTTAGCCGAGAGTGAAGAGTTCCATGAAATTTCTGGTCAGGAAGGAACCCGATGCATTTTAACATATTCGGCTTAACTCTCCTACTTTCTATGGGCTATTGTGGCTTCAACTGAGAGTGAAGAGTTCCTGACACAAGTTCTGATCCCAAAGGAACTCGATGCAGTCTGACCTATCCGAGTTAATTCTCCTACTTCCTACGGGCTATTGTTGCGTCGACCATAAGTGAAGATTTCCCTACGCAAGTTCTTATATTGAAAGATCTAAACGCATTCTCACCTAACTGGCTTAACTCTTTTACTTCCAACGGGTTATTGAAGCTTCAACCAAGAGTGAAGAGTTCCCTACGAAAATTTTGATCCTGAAGGAAATCGACGCATTTCTGACCTAATTGGCTTAACTATCCGACTTTGTACAGGCTCTTTTTGCTTCAGCCAAGAGTTAAGGGTTCCTTACGCAAGTATGGATCCCGAAGGAACCCGACACATTCTGATCTAACCGCTTTAACTCTCCTACTTTCTATATGAAATTATTTCTTTGGCCAGGAGGGAAGAGTTCCCTACGAAAATTTTGATACGAAGTGAACCCGACGCATTCCGACCTAACCAGCTTAACTCTCCTACTTTCTACGGGCTATTGTTGCTTCAGCCAAAAGTGAAGAGTTCCCTAAGCAAATTTTGATTCCGAAGAAACCGATGCATACCGACCTAACCGGCTTAACTCCCCGACTTTCTATGCGTTATTGTTGCTTTGACTAAGAGTTAAGAGTTTCCTACGCAAGTTCTGATTCTCGAGGAACCCGATGCATTCTAACATAAATGGCTTAACTCCCGTACTTTCTACGGGCTATTGTGGCTTCGGCCGAGAGTGAAGAGTTGTCGAAGAAGTTATGATCCCAAAGAACCCGATGCATTTTAACCTAACCGGCTTAATTCTCCTACTTTCTACGAGCTATTGTGGCTTCAATCGAGAGTGAAGAGTTCCCGACACAAGTTCTGATCCCAAAGAAAGCCGACACATTCTGACCTAACCAGCTTAACTCTCCTACTTTCTACAGGTTATTGTTGCTTCGACCATGAGTGAAGATTTCCCTGTGCAAGTTCGGATATCTAAAGAACCAAACATGCATTCTGACCTAACTGGCTTAACTCTTCTACTTTCAACCGGCCATTGTTGCTTCGACCAAGAGTGAAGAGTTCCCTACGAAAATTTTGAACCCGAAGGAACTCGACACATTCTAAACTAATTGGCTTAAATCTTCGACTTTCTACGGGCTATTTTTGCTTCCACCAAGAGTTAAGAGTTCCCTACGCAAGTATTGATCCCGAAGGAACCCATCGCATTATGATCTAATCGCTTCAACTCACCTTCTTTCTACAGGAAATTGTTGCTTTCACCAAGAGTGAAGAGTTCCCTACGCAAATACTAATACGGAAGGAACCCGACGCATTTTGACCTGACCAACTTATCTTTCCTACTTTCTACAAGTTATTGTGGCTTCGTCGAGAGTGAAGAGTTTCCTACGAAAGTTTGATCCTGAAAGAACCCAATGCATTATGACTTAATAGGCTTACCTCTCCTACTTTCTACCAGCTATTGTAGCTTCGACCGTGAGTGAAGAGTTCTGATGCAAGTTTTGATCCCAAACGAACCCGACGCATTCTAACCTAACAAGCTTAACTCTCCTACTTTCTACGGGCTATTGTAGCTTCAGGCAAGAGTGAAAAGTTCTCTACTTTCTATGGGCTTTTTATTATAAGTGTAAAGAAATAGGTGTATGAATTGGATTGATGAACATATTTTTGAATTTTTTTTAAGCTTAAAAGGATATTTATGGAACTTTCAATAATTCATCAATATTTTTTAAACAGAACTTTTCAATAGTTGATGATTATTTTTTAAACAAAACTTTAGCGACTTTCATCTAAAACCAAAGACAATGGTATTTTTGAACCGTTTTCGAAAGTTTAAGGGCATCTTTCAACTTTTAAAAGGAGACTTTTTTGACACAAACCACTAGGGGTATTCTAACACTGACAACACTAACAACCCAGACTACCCATCCCAAATTTCGAGTATTATTACAAAATATGTTTTTTAACTTATGGATATGTTGAATTTTGATATTATGAAATTTTAGTAATTGATATGTGTGGTAAAAAAATTTAAGTGTTTAAGTTAATCAAGAATACACTCCATTTACAAGGAGTACAAGGAGTCCAAGTAGATATTAGTTGTGTTTGAAAAATTATGAAAAAAATGTCCTATTTTAAAAAAAAGTACAATCAAGTGAAATGTTACATAAACTTCACAACATAGTTAATAAGATAACACAATATTACAAGATTTTGTTTACACGTATACATGTACATATACTAGTGGTTAAAGTAAGATTAGATTTGAATGTATATTTAAACGAAAGTTATGCCATTCAACTAAGAGTAATAAAATAACTAAAGAGCTCAATAAATTACAACAAATGTGATGGTACTTTGACACCAGAAGCTCAACCATTTGAAGGAAAGTTCCAAACAATGGATAAAAAGGAAGCATTACTAAAACACAAGTAAAACAAGAGGATTATTTTTATTGTCTTCCATTATCTGAGAGTGGAATGCAAACAAAGCAATGCAAAAGCACACATTCAAGACATCTGACTGATTTATACAAAGTGTAAATAAGACACCAATACAATGCTGAACATTCTCCAAAACAAGATGCAACATACACATCATTCATTTGGCTATTCAACGGGAATATGTCACGTTTTTTGCCATAATTATTCTTGTTTCATGTTTGCCCACGATGGCAGGACAAGACTTTCAGGTAAAGCAAATCCTGGTTTTCCAATGTCAAAAGGCCTTGGCCGCTTGCAGGTAATACTTAGTTTTCCATTTTTAACCTTAAGGTTGCACCTTATGTTTAAATTGTCCATCCGAACATCTTTTTTTTTCTTTTTCTTCTTTCCTTCGGGTAATAAAGAATAGTGACCTTGAAGAATTAAGAGAATTGGGGTCCGGCACCTTTGGCACTTTTTACCATGGAAAATGGAGGGGACTGATGTTGCTATAAAACGAATCAATGAGAGGTGTTTTGCTGGGAAACCTTCTAAACAAGATCGCAAGGTTGTTCATTTTAAGCAACTGGCTTTTCTTTTCTTTTGTTATTCGTGTATTTTTCTTTTTGTTCCTTGACTCAAGTCCTTTTTGTTGTTTTATATTGTACCAGTGAGAAGATTTTTAGAATGAAGCAATTAAGTTTGCTGATTTGCACCACCCAAACGTGGTACTTTTTATGGTGTCGTGCTTGATGGGCCTGGGAGATCTGTGGCCACAGTAACAGAATATATGGCCAATGGTTCGCTCAAAAATGCTTTGTTGAAGAATGAAAAGTAACAATTGTTCTCATTTTTCATACGTTTAATTTAATTTGTTAGAAGTTAGTTGCAGTATAATGTATCTTCACCCTTAGATTAAGCATAAATACAATTGATGCAGGAGTCTTGAAAAGTGGAAGCGCCTCTTGATTGCTATGGATGCAGCTTTTAGAATGGAACACCTGCACAGAAAGAATATTGTGCACTTTGATTTTGAAAGTGATAATCTACTGGTCAATCTTCGAGATCCTCATCACTCAATATGCAAGGTTTGTGTATTACTGATAATAGCAGAATCATCATTGTAGTGCATTCCATTTAGTTAAACTCTTGATTTGATTTTTAAACAAAACAGGATGATAACCAATTTTTATAGTTATTGTTGTAATTAACACAATTAATTGTCAAATAAAAAATGTATTTGACTATTAACATTTTTTTGTTTGACTAATTATAGTATGTTTTAAGAAGAAAATAAGCTTGGCTTGTCTTAGATATACGGGATAAAGTAATGTTTTTAACTAACAAATGCCTTAAACCAGCAATGGTCTCAATCTCCTCCCAAGACCTCTCAAAACCCTTACTCTCTAATCAAATGTTCCATTAAAAAAAATATAGTGAGATATTTCACAACCTTGATCGCATAAGACAACAATCTCTATTTCAAACCAAACTAACTCTAAAGGGCTCGACAAAAGTTGAAAATCAAGGTAGCAAACTGCGATCTCTAAAGGATACGATGTGATCTAAAGGAATGCTCCTGTGCTATAAATGCATGGGTGCAGTCCAAACACAAAGGAAGATTGTCCCTATATATAATAACTTTTTATAGGAAGTATTTTTGAAGTGTTAACTCATCTATTTCCAACGGGCTATTCCTACTTCGACCAAGAGTGAAGAGTTCCTTACGAAAATTCTGATTCCGAAGGAACTCGACGCATTTTGACCTAACCGACTTAACTTTTTGAGTTTCTACATGTTATTTTTGCTTCCTCCAAGAGTTAAGAGTTTCCTACGCAAGTATTGATTCTGAAGGAACCCGACGCATTCTTATCTAACTGGTTTAACTCTTCTACTTTCTATTGGAAATTGTTGCTTCAACCAAGAGGGAAGAGTTTCCTACGCAAATTCTGATACCGAAGGAACCCGATGCATTCTGATCTAACCAGCTTTACTCTTCTACTTTCTACATGCTATTGTTGCTTCAGCCAAGAGTGAAGATTTCCCTACGCAACTTTTGATCCTGAACGAACCCGACGCATTCGGAGGTAGGGAGCTGATTCCTAAGAAGTTGGTTAGTGTTCTTGTTCTGATTTTTTTACCTTCAGTTAACTACGTTGTTTCTGAAGAAATTAAAGTTATGGGATGTGATGCATGTTGGTAGGGAGCTGAATCCTTTCTTAGGAACGTTTTGGTGAGCATGGAGGCTGTTTATTTGAGTCGGAAGCCCACTGCAAAATCTGTTTTGGAGTTTGGTCGATCTGTTCATGATGATACAAATTTGTTATGATCATATTGCATTTTGAAGTTTTGGGGTATTTTTCTTCCATTTCTTTTCTACTTCCAATTTCATTTTCAATTTCTGCTTATTTTTTATTCTTTCTTATGTATATTATTTTCTAATGGTCACAAGTTGTGCAATGTCTTTCTTTTAAGTCATTGGCTACTTTGTAAAGAGAAAAACAAAGTTAACTATATCATCATTCTACTCTTTCTACCCCATTTCCATAAGTCATTGGCTACTTTGTTTTCTAATGGTCATTTGTGGTGCAATGTCTTTGATTTAAGTCAATGGTTATTTTGTACGTAAAGAAACAAAGTGAACTATGTCATCGTTCTACTCTTTCTACAACATTTCCATAAAGTAGCAAGAAAACAGCTAAAGATCAAACTGCCTAAAACATTCGATTGACCATTTAGTCTTTTGGGATTTAGCATTCTGCCATTCTTGTGGTTACCCTTAAATCTCCTCACAAACCTCTTTGTTCTTCCAGCAATTATTAAGAAAAATCCCTGTAAACCGAACCCCATGTCTTCCCTTTTCTCCCCACCGGCCAAAATTTTTCCTTCCATTATTTGTTATGATCATATTGCTTTTAGAACTTTTGGGGTATTTTTCTTCCTTCCATTTTTTCTACTTTCAACTTCATTTTTATTTTATGGATTCATCATTCAATTTCAGCAAACCCACTGGTTATGGTCAAAAGCATATTTTAAGTTGACAATGGTTAGAAGATATAATATTACATTTACCTCATAAGTTTTTGGATGAATTGGTGATTTAACATGGTCTAGAGTGAATAGTTTAGGAGGTCTGTTAGGCCACCATTGTTATTTACTTATAATAGAAGAAAGAAAAATAAGGCACTTTAGGAACTAACAATAGTTACTTAAAAAAGATGACAGTTATCTAAAACAGGAAGTTAAATGAACGAGAGGGAGATGGGAAAGGGCAGGCAGTTTTTAGTAAAAGGAAGGGCCTGCAATACTCCATGAGAGATAGGGAAAGCAGAAGGCTCATGATCCTTTTTTGGTTTTAATTGTAGTATTTTTAATTGTGTTTATTTGTGTTTCGGAGTAGGAGGGTTTCTTTGTTTGTTGTTTGTAATTTCTATGTAATTTTCTTTTTATTGTAACATTGAGTTTCAAATATCAATATAATAGAAACACCACATCTGTGTTCTATCAAGGTTGTATGTTCAAAAGTGAGTAGATAGTTGAGGAGGTCCTTTTGTTCAAAAGTGAAGTGAATTCTAGGTGATACAATATAAAATTTATCTTAACCCATCAGCTTAAGCTTTTGGGTGATTAAATGGTTTAACAATAATATGATTCCAAAGTAGAAATCAAGTGGAGAGGACACAAAGGCTAGTATTTTAGGTAAAGGTGAACAAAGGTTCTTTATTCAATTTCTAATGCTGGGCTGTAGAACATAATTATGGTTGAAGTTGTAATAGTACTCTACTTCATTTGTACAATGTACTCTACTTCATTTGTACAATGTACTCTACTTCATTTGTACAATGCCTTCTACTTCTATTGTACAATGCATACTAATTAAGTTGAGTCAACATTGTTAAATAAAAAAAGCTGCTTGATGTTGGTTGAGTCAACAATCAATTCTTTACTGTAACTAATGTTGAAGTTGTGTTTGTATTCTGTGATGAACTAGATGGATGGGCGTGGGATTGACTCATTAGCAAGATTTTACCTGTATTTTGGATATACTCAAAAGAAGAATTATCATTCCCAGCCAAAAAGTTGAAAGCATTTTGGTTTTCACCTCCCTCCATTTCTAATGCTGCTGATGATGGTGATGGAGTCAATGGACCTCTGCCAAGAGTGTTCATATCACAAATTCTCGTGGACTAGTTGAGTAAATAAACTCAAGGTGCGTTTCACCAAATTCTCGATATGCAAAAATCTGAATATATTTTTTTCCTGAAATTTGGCTACAACCTGTATCTTGGTGCTGCAGTAAGTGTATTGTTTTTTTTTAAACACAAACTACTAGCATTTTTATTATTGAACTGATGAACAAAAATTCAGACAAACTAATCATTTACCTCATTTTTCCCTCCTCTCAAAATACATCATGGAAAGAATAAAACAAACACAAAATCAATAACATGAGGCAAACCACAGTTTGAACCATGCACAATGCTCTCTCTTTCTAGACTTTTAATGCACGGTCATTCTGTTTTCCGGCACTGGTTGTAAAGCAGTTCTCACTTTCACGCCACCTCCAACAACTTTTGTGTTGATGTTATTATTTTCCATCTTCTTATGGTTAAGTTGGAGTTTTTCCTTGAACAACTTCCTCAGCTGCCTTAGGCTAGTATTATCATTCTTCACCACAAACTGAATGAACTTTGCTTTGTTCTGTTCTTTTTCAGCTTCTTCTTCCTCAGCATCTGGGTTGTCCATTAGCAAACTAATGGTTTGTTCTTCAACGGGAGATTTGGCTTCTATTGTTGGCCTAGGGAATTGGTTTGCCAATGATTGAACTGCATTGTTGTTGGAGGATGTGATAGTGATTTCCACCAAAGCTTCCTCACATTGAACAATGGCATTTGGGATTTCTGGTTGTGAGTCGATAGCTTCGACAATTATGTCTTTAGGAAGAGTTTCTTCTTCCATTTTCCATTGGATCTTGACATCAACCAAATCATCAGAAACATTCTCGGGGAACTCCTCCGTGGACTTATTGATAATTGTATCATCTTCTTCAGCTTGAACGGAACTTTTCTCCATTTTTGTTTCCTTCTTGTCTCCTTCAATGTCAGCATCTGATGCTACATTTCCGGTTGTGGGATCTGATCATTTTCATCTTGATCGTCTTTCACTTCCAAAGATTCTTCATCACTGCTCAAGGCATCATCTCCATCAACTTCAGTTTCTTCTTCCACATTTTCGTGGGGAAGAGACAGTTCTTCAGCAGAGTTATTCACGTGTGTTTTCTTCTTCAACATCTTCTTCAATTTTATGTTCCAATTCACAGGTAGACTCATTTTGTTGAGATTCAAATTCCATACCAAATTCTTCTGCAATGCTCGATTTGTGAACTTCAGTAACATCCAAGTCTTCAGTAGGCAGAGAAGATTTGTCAGATTCATTGATTTCCTCAGCAGAAATCTCCACAAAATCATCATCTTTCGAAACTTCATTTACTTTTTCATCTTCAGAGAAGCATTGCACATCCGAGTTAGCATGAGGTGCCTCTGTTTTAGAATCATCAACGCTCTTTGCACTAATTACATTTTCATCAAAAGATTTTAACAGATCATCAAGAACCATTTCTGGTTCCTTCTCTGAGAGTGCAGTAAGTGTATTGTTAGCAATGTAGTAGGCATAAGGTAGGAACATGATGCATTTTGTGTTTTATCCATCTAAGTTTTTGGTTTATGCAACAAAACCTTAGCTTGAATTACAACTTCATATCATTTTTCCTACTGCATTCAGGACATAATCAGAAGATACACTGAATGTTCTTGCATTGGGAAGAAGCATGCTGCTTTGGCTGGTTCTTTGGGTTCCTTCACATGGGAAAAGCCTTCACATTCAGAGTTTGAGCAATTAGCAAGGCTATTATTCTCCCATGACTCTGAAACTTATGTTATTTAGTTCACCATATTATCGTCGATAATGAACCAAATTTCATTTCTGAATTGCGATTTGACCAAGAATTTGAAAACAAAAATGCATATTGTTTTCTTTTTTATTCTTTTCTATTGCGTATCATTTTCTATTGGTCATTTGTTGTGCAATATCTTCTTCTTAAGTCATTGGTTACTTTGTAAAGAGAAAAACAAAGTGATTTATTTCATCGTTCTACTCTTTCTACAACATTTCCGTACAAAAACAAGAACACTGCTAACAGGTAGATCAAACTTCGCTAAAATTCGTTTCCCTTCTTGGAAGATATTCGTCCATGCCTAAACCTGCAGCTGGAAACTGATTGTTCTCGATCATGTCCAGTGTTGAACCCCCAAATGGATTGGAAGGATCAAGGGTGAAGGTTTATTTTCTTCTTATCGTTGGTTAGAGTTTTTCTTTCGTTTTCTTCTGCTTTGAGTCAATTCCATTGTTTTTTAAGAATTTAAAGTTATGGGTGTGATGATCCTTTGTTAGGAACGTTTTGGCAAGACTGGAGACTGCTTATCTGAGTCGGAATCCCACTGCAAAATCATTTTGGAGCTTATTCGATCAGTTCATGTTGATACAAATTTCTCTTGATCGTAATGCATTTGGAACTTTTGGAGTATTTTTCTTCCTTCCATTTATTTTCAACTTTCAATTTCATTTTCAATTTCTGCGTATTTTTTATTCTTTCTTATGTATATTGTTTTCTAATGGTCATTTGTGGTGCAAATTCTTTCCTTTTAAGTCAATGGTTATTTTGTAAATAGAAAAACAAAGTGAACCATGTCATCGTTCTACTCTTTCTACAACATTTCCATAAAGAAGCAAGAAAACAATAGTCTTTTGTGATTTAACATTCTGCCATTCGTGACGATACCCTTAAATCTCCTCACAATCTCTTTGTTCTTCCAACAATCATTAAGAAAAATCCCTAGAAATCGAACTCCATGTCTTCCCTTTTCTCCCAACCGGCCATAATTTTTCTCACTCTCCAAACAAAATCGTTTCAACCTTATTTTACTTCACTACCCATTTCCAAAATTTTCATTTCCCTCGGAAATTCTTTGTCGATGTTGAAACCTGCAGCTGGGAATCGATTGTTCTCGATCTTGTCGAGTGCCGGTTCTAATGGATTGCAAGGATCAAGGGTTAAGGTTTATTTTTTAGTTGTTGTTGTTTAGAGTTGTTGTTCTGTTTTTTTCTGCTCTAATTTCATTGCATTGTTTTTGAAGAATTTAAAAGATATGGGTTGTGATAATCGTTGATAGGGAGCTGAATCCTTTGTTAGGAATGTTTTGGTGAGCATGGAGGCAGTTTATCTGAGTGGGAATCCCACTGCCCATCTTTTTTGGGGCTTGTTCGTTCGGTTCATAATGATACAAAGAACTTTTTGGGTATTTTTCTTCCTTCCATTTTTTTTCTACTTCCAATTTCATTTTCAATTTCTTGATTGAGCATTCAATTTCAGGAAATTTCAGTTGGCAAGTGGTTTGGAATATCAGAAAAAAGTAATTGTATAGTTTATAAGGTAATTTTGAGGTGATTTAAGAAAAATTGGTTGTTCGGCAATCAATTTTTCTACATTACCTTGACTCTACCTTAATAGAGGACATGTGTGTCTTCTAGTTTCACATTAGTTGGGTCTTTCTTTTCTATTGCATATTATTTTATGTTGGTGATTCGTTGTGGAATGTGTTTGTTTTAAGTCATTGGTTACTTTGTAAAGAGAAATACAAAGTGAATTATTTCATCGTGTACTCTTTCTACAACATTTCCGTAAATAAGCAAGAAAACTGCAAACAGGGAGGTGAAACTTTCTTTAAAATTCAATTGGCCATTTCTTCATTTTTGATTTAATATTTGTGTCATGACCCTTAAATCTCCTCACAATCTCTTTGTTCTTCCAACAATCATTAAGAAAAATCCCTCGAATCTGAACCCCATGTCTTTTCTTTTCTCCTCACCAGCTAGAATTTTGCCCACTCTCCAAACAAAATCTTTTCAACCTTATTTTTCTTTACTACCCATTTCCAAAAATTTGATTTCCCTCCTCGAAAAATCTTCGTCCATGCAGAAACCCGCGGCTGGGAGCTGATTGTTCTCGATCAAGTCCAGTGCTGAACCCCCAAATGGATTGCAAGGATCAAAGGTTAAGGTTTATTTTTTTGTTATCGTTGGTTAGAGTTTTTGTCTTTTTTTTTCTGCTTTGAGTTAATTCCATTGTTTTTGAAGAATTTAAAGTTGTGGGTTGTGCTGATTCTTTCTTAGGAACATTTTGGAAAACCTGGAGACTGCAAATCTGAGACGGAATTCTACTCAAAATCCGTTTTGGAGCTTGTTCTATCTGTTCATGGTGAATCAAGTCCGTTTTATTCTGCTTGCATTTCATTTTGAATTTTTGCATATTTTTTGTTCTTTTCGATGTATATTGTTTTCTAATGGGCATTTAGTGTGCAATGTCTTTCTTTTAAGTCATTGGTTACTTTGTAAAGAGGAAAAAAAGTGAACTATGTCCTCGTTCTACTCTTTCTACAACAGTTCCATAAAGAAGCAAGAAAACTGCTAAAACAGGCTGATCAAACTTCCCTAAACATTCAATTGGTCATTTAGTCTTTTGGGATTTAACATTTTTCCATTCTTTTTGTTTCCCTTAAATCTCTTCATGATCTTTTTGTTCTTCCAACAATCATTAAGAAAAATCCCCGTAAGTCGAACCCCATGTGTTCCCTTTTCTCCTCACCGGCCAGAACTTTGCCCACTCTACAAACAAAATCATTTCAACCTTATTTTTCTTCACTACCCACTTCCAAAATTTTCATTTCCCTATGAAAATATTTTCCGATGCCGAAACTTGCGGTTGGGAACCGATTATTCTCTATCATGTCCAATGTTGAACCTCCCAATGGATGGCAAGGATCAAGAGTTAAGGTTGATCTTTTTGTGATTGTTGGTTAGAGTTCTTGTTCTGTTTTTCTGTCTTGATTTAATTTCGTTGTTTTTGAAGAATTTAAAGTTATGGGTTGTGATGATCGTTCCTGCGTGTGCGAACATGTTGATATTTTTTAGTGATGAGATTCTTCCAATTTTAAAATAATAATTTCGTTATCTTGATGTTTAAGCCATTAATGTTATTTTGAGATAAAAATAGCGAACAAGTTGATATTTTTTAATTTTGAATTCAATTAAGGTTATTTTGATACAAAATCTATGTTGAGATTCTCAAATTCTGAAAAATAATAATTTTGTTATTTTGAAATTCAAATTCAATTGGGTTATTTTGAAATTAGTAAGATTGAATAAAGTTATTAAAATATTGAATCAATTAGTTGAGTCCCAAGATATTAAAAAAAAAGTTGCAATATGGATTGATGTATATTTTTCAAGTAAAAATTAATTAAAAGCTGATAAATGACATAAATTAATTACAACGTAGAAACTAAATAATTACAGTTGGAGAAGGTGGATATTTTGTAAAATACCATGCACGTGCAAAAAATGTTATTTGCTAAAATTCAAAAGAAAAAATAGTTTTTCCATTTTTTAAAATAACCCAAAGAAAAGTTGTTATATCTCTTAGGACAAAGAGTGTGGATCTACAGGTCCATATTCGACTTATTTTTTGTTGGTAAAATTGCATAAAACCGCATTATATTGAAATAATGACACTCTTAAACCAATATTGATAGAAATTATAATTTAATTAATGTTTTTAAGTCAAATGAACATGATTTTTACTCCTAAACATAATTATTGTAATTGTTTTTTAATCTTAATTCATTTACACATCTTTGTGCATATGTGTGCGTGCGCGTGTGCGTGTGGGTGAGTGTGCGTGTACGCTAGCGTGTGCATGTGTATGCACGTGTGTTTGTGCGTGTGTCCGTGTGTGCGCATGTGCACGTGTGTGTGTGTCTGTGTGTGCTCGTGTGCGCGTGTGCTTGTATACGAACAAGTTGATATTTCTTAATGTTGAGTTTCTTTCAATTTTAAAACAATAATTTAATTATTTTGATATTCAAGTCATTAATATTATTTTGAGATAAAGATAGTGAACAAGTTGATATATTTTAATTTTGAAATTCAATAACATAATTGAGATTATGAAATTCTGAAAAAATAATAATTTTGTTATTTTGAAATTCAATTTGGCTATTTTGAAATTCAAATTCAATTATGTTATTTTAAAATTCAAATTCAACATGCGTGCGTTCGTGCGTTTGTCCATGTGTGTGTGCGGGTGTGTGTGAGTGTGCGTGCGTGCGTGCGTGTGTGTGTGCGTTCCTACATGTGGGTGTGTGTTCGTGTGTGCGAACAAGTTGATATTTTTTAATGTTGAGATTCTCTCAATTTTAAAATAATAATTTAGTTTTCTTGATATTCAAGCCATTAATATTATTTTGAGATAAAGATATCGAACAAGTTGATATTTTTTAATTTTGAAATTCAATTAAGGTTATTTTGATACAAAATCTATCGTTGAGATTCTCAAATACTATTAAATTATAATTTTGTTATTTTGAAATTCAAATTCAATTTGGTTATTTTGAAGTTAGTAAGATTGAATAAAATTATTAAAATGTTGATTCTCAAATTATATAAATTTGGTTACACTAGAAGAAATTTGCCATTCAATATCGGTTTAAAATCGACATTAATGATCTTTGGTGTCAGTTCGGAACGACATTAATGATCTTTGGTGTCAGTTCGAAACTGACATCTATGCTAGCGTTATTAAAGGCCTTTAATGTCGTTTTTGCTTTGATGTCGGTTTAAAAACGATATCAAATGCATCAGTAATGTCGGTATGGTCATTGATGTTGGTTTAAAACCGACATTTTTTATGGTGCTATTGTTGACCTTTAGTGTCGGTTTGCCTTTGATATCGTTTTTAAACCGACATTAAAGTCTTGTTTTTGGATCTATTTTTACAAAAAAAATATATAATTATTGCATTATTGTTCATTTTTTATAAACTGACATTAGATACGTGTAAATAAATATTTTTTTCTCACACCAACAAATCAATAAAATTAATATTATTTTAGGAACTACAATATTTTTCTTTTACATTTGTATATAGAAAATGAAATCTTAATATTGCGTTTGTATATACATTCTATAATAATACATGAAACTAGATCCTAATACAAGACTTAAATAAGAAATCTTAAACGCTTTCACAATCTTCAACTTCAACAATTGCTTCCATCTACTTAGCTTAGCTTGGCTGGCTATCTAAGACCAAAATATACTTTACAACCTGGGGAAGATTAAATCTAGAATTTGCAAAATTAGTACATATTATTTAAAATCAAACTAAACAGACTGCAATCTAAATGTGGAAAATTAAAAATTACCACAAAGTTTCAGTAGAGTAAATAATGTA
Source organism: Cucumis sativus (assembly GCF_000004075.3). NCBI lineage: Eukaryota > Viridiplantae > Streptophyta > Magnoliopsida > Cucurbitales > Cucurbitaceae > Cucumis > Cucumis sativus. The sequence continues at coordinate 6,849,823 of NC_026661.2, read as the reverse complement.
GCAGCAACAAAGAAGACAATTGAAATGGCAACCCAAAAGTGCTGCAAAAATAAAGAAGAAAATAAGCTTTGATCAAACAACTCATTAAGAAGAAGAAAATAACCTAATTTGGTTCTTCAAAGATCTATAAGAAAAAGAGGAATACAACTAAAGAATAATTATACCATCCTCGACTCTTACTTCAAAGCAAATTTTGAATGTTCAATTTAGCAATGCTAGTCTATAGGCTTCTTACTCTTAATTGTATAAATTTACCCATCAATAGCAACATTGTTTTTATAGAGAAAGTTAAACAATGGAGATGATAAATAATCTTACAAACTCCTATTGGATCGTTTTTCTTTTCAAATGAAAATAGTTAATTTATTTCATTTATGGAAGGTGAAAATCTCAAATATATAGTAAAAGAACATGGAATATAAGGAAGCCCATAAAAAGAAGAGACTCCACTAGCTAGGTATTGATCAAAGATAAATATATGGATAAATAGATGCAACCTACAAATATATCAAAACAGACTAATACTCAAACTAAACTAAAGAAAACAAAAACATTTACTACTAAAAGATAAAATAAAACACAATTCAAAACAATTAATTACCAAGATTGATCTCAATCGAAAACCAAAACGCATCACATTATGAAGATATTGTGTTCACATAACACTCCAAATAGCTATACCAAAATTACTTACTCTACATTTTCCATTTTGGCAAATCCACCTACAAGAATGGTAGTTACCAAGCTCATTTCTATGTCTTCTCTTCTTTCATTTTTCTAACAAAAGATAGTATGAATAAGGCTGCACATTTGAAAAAATAAAGACAATTAATAATCAATAATGCTACCTAGCAGTCACAAGTTAACAATCAAATGAAGAAACCCAAGGATTTTTGCGGCGGAAGCACGATGAAGATTGGTTGCCGTTCGCGATCTAGGGTCACAGATTGAGAAGAGAACAAAATTAGAAACCAACTTGGAGAGAAAGAAAAGAAAAATTGATAGGGAAAGAGTAGAGTAAGAAAGAGAAAAGTAAGAAAGAGAGGAAAAATTTAGTTTTTAAAACCTAACAATTTTTTAAAAAGAAATTAAAAATGGGGGGTCATTAATGTCAGTTTTTACAAAATACAAAAAATTAAAAAAAATATAAAACTGGTTGATCATTAATGTCGATTTAAAAACGACATTAAACCCTTATCATTAATGTCGGTTTGATCCACCTTTTCAAAAACGACAATAAAGACAATTTTTCATTTTTTTCACCTGACACTACAACCCAGATTTGTTGTAGTGTTATTATGGGTTGATGTATCTTTTTCAGATAAAAAATGCTATTTGCTAAAATTCAAAAGAAAAAGTTGTTTTGTCATTTTTTAAAATGACCCATAAAAACGTTATTATATCTCTTATGACAAAGAGTGTGGATTTACTAGTCCATATTTGACTTGTTTTTTGTTAGTAAAATTGGATAAGACCGCATTATATTGATATAATTACACTAATGACACTCTTAAATCAATATTAATATAAATTATAATTTAATTAATGTTATTAAGTTAAATGAATATAGTTTAAAAGTCATTCTAAACACAATTAATGTAATTGTTTTTTAAATTTAATTCATTTTCACATCTTTGTGCATATGTACGTGTGTGCGTGTGTGTGTGCATATGTGCGAGTGCGCGTTTGCCCGTGTGGGTTGATGTGCGTGTGCGTATGTGTGTGTGCGTGTGTGCGTGTGTGCATGTGTGTGTAGATGTGTGTGTGCATGTGTGAATGTGTGCGTGCGTTCATGCGTGTGTTCATGTGTGTGCATGCGCATGTGCTTGTGTGTGTGCGTGTGCTTGTGTGTGCGTGTGCCCATATGGGTGTGTGTGCGTGTGTGTGTGACTGCACATGTGTCCGTGTGTGTGGATGTGCATGTGCGCGTGCGTGCATGTGTGTCGGTGGGTGTGTGCAAGTCCACATGTGCCCGTGTGGGTGATTGTGTGTGCGCGTGCGTGTGTGTGTGTAGATGTGTGTGTGCGTTCATGCGTGTGTTCGTGTGTGTGCATGCACATGTGCGCATGTATGTGGGTGTGTACGTATGCGTGTGCGCGTGCGTGTGCTTGTGTGTGCGTGTGAAAGTGCGCATGTGTCTGTGTGGGTGTGTGTGTGCTCGTGTGTGTTAGTGCGTATGTGTCCGTGTGGATGAGTGTGCATGTGCGTGTGCGTGCATGTGTGTGGATGTGTGTGTGTGCATGTGTGCAAGTGCGCATATGTTTGTGTGGGTGGGTGTGCGTATGTTCGTACATGTATGTGTGTGTGTGTGCGCGTGCGTGTCTGGATGTGTGTGTGCGTTCATGCGTGTGTTCGTGTGCGTGCATGCGCATGGGCGTGGTTGTGTGTGGGTGTATGCATGTGCGTGTGCGAGTGCACGTGTGCCAATGTGGGTGGGTGTATGTGTGCTTGTGTGTGTATGAGTGCACATACGCCCGTATGGGTGCGCGTGCGTGCATGTGTGTCGGTGCGTGTGTGCAAGTGCGCATGTGCCCGTGTGGGTGGGTGTGCGTGTGCGAGTGCATGTGTGTGCACGTGTGTGTGTGTGCGTATGTGTTCGTGTGTGTGCATGTGCATGTATGCGCGCGTGTGTGCATGCGCATTTGTGCGCGTGCATGTGCTTGTACGCGCATGTGCCCGTGTAGGTGGGTGTGCGTGTGTGTGAGTGCGCATGTGCCCGTATGGGTGGACGTGCGTGTTTGCGTGCATGTGTCTGTGGATGTGTGCATGCGTTCTTGCGTGTGTTCGTGTGTGTGCACGTGTGTGTGTGGGTGTGTGCGTGTGCGTGTGCAAGAAAAGGAAAAAACAATGATTATTTTGATGATGCTACTCGAGATTGTGTCTCTCGAATCGTAAGTTTGCTTGCGATTTACTTATATACAATATTTAATCTTTTGTTAACTTAGTTAATGATGAATACTTGTATTGTTCTATAGGATGCATTAGCTGAAACACATAGAGATGAGGACATATTGACTGAGTCATTGGGCTCTAAGGAGCATGGTGGACGTGTACGTGGCATGGATGGTTTTGTCTCTCAATCACTATATTTCAAGACAGTGAAAGGGAAAGAGAAAATTGCAAGTTCTCAAGTTGTAGAAGATGAATCAAAAAGCAAAAGTTACAAGAAAAGTCATAATCACTTGAGATCGTCCATCAGAAGTGTTAACATAGATCTCTATGCCGATGAGGATTTGGGCAACACACCTATGAACGAAGAAGTGAAGGTAATTAACTTTGTTGTCACTTTTAAAATTTTAATGTTTATAGGATAAATTGTTCTTAATGATGCTTTTAATACTTGTAAAGTAAACACCGTGCAAATTGGCTATAGGAACGATTAATAATATTGTTGCAATAGCAACCGTACTTGATGATAGCAATGGTGGTCCCAATGTTAAAATCTTGGTGGACTTGCTCACAGGAGGAGATTGTAGTTTACCTATTCCAGTGAAGGGCAAGATAGAGACTTTAAATCAAGCATTAGGTAATATTGTTGAATGACCTCGTTGACTTGTTTATATGCTATTGAAGCTTTGATATTTATTTGTGATTGTATTTTAGGTTTTGATATTATTTTGTTTGTGCTTGGAGCATTCAACCCCAAAGGATGTTCTGTATTCTTCAAATTACATAAATGTTAATGGAACCATTAAGCTCTTATATGGACATGTCGTGAACAATATGAAGGATGTAGATATGGTTCGCATCCTAATGAACGAGCTAATATTCGGTAAAAACAAATTCATTTATTTAGCTCGTTAGGACTTGCTCCATTATTGCGGCATGGTAGAAATAGGCTATATGTGCATCCTAGCATACATTACGTAAGTAAACATCTTTTACTCATCTTTATGTCCAATACTATAGCTATAGTTATTTTGTTCCTTTTTAACTAAGGTTGCTTTTACTTAGATATCTTTGGGATGAATGTGATTGTGGAAGCAAGTTTTTTGTTATGACCAAGCAAAAATAACATCACATATCAAGGATCGTGATCTCCGATCCAGAAATTTTGCCAACCAGTTAGAAGCGGCTACCTTGGAACAAATAGTTCTAATTCCGTATAATACTGGGTAAATAAATAAGATTAACACATTATTATGTTTTTCATTGAGGTTAAATGTATACTCACATTGAAGATGTTTATTGTAGTTTTCATTGGATGTTGCATGTCATCGATCTTCGAGAGAACTGTGTTTATGTTTTGGACTCTCTTCAAAGTAAAGTTAACGAAGACATCCATGGAGTCATAAATGTGACTTATGATTTACTTCTTATTTGACTTCATTGTCTTCTAATTCTAATGTTTCCAAATGTATAGAGGATTAAAAACATGGCAAGCTAAGCATGATTTACAACATTATCGGTCAAATCCGAAATGGAAACCTATAAAGGTAATTTGCATTGACACATAATTATTTTCAATGAAACATAAGAATAATTTGTATGTAATTTATATACATGCAGTGTCCTCGTCAATTGGATTCGGTTGGGTGTGGGTATTATGTCCAAAAGTATATACATGAAATCGTGCATATTTCTAGTACTCCCATCACTAGCCTTGTAAGTTTCTACTTTCACTTTTTATATGTTACAAATTACATAAATTATCTAAACTTATTCTTTTCATACCTTTCTTTTTACGTAGTTTAATACAAAAAAGTGCATATACGCAAGAGGAGATTGACGAGATTCGAACAAAATATGCAAGCTTTGTTAGCCGATTTGTGTAAGCTTTTACACTTTTTTTGTAGTATATAAGTTACTAGTACTAATACTAATTGTTTTAATATATAAGCTACGAGATTCTAGTACTACTTGTTGTACATACTTTAATTTTGAGGTTTTCTGCTTGTAGTAGTTTATGAATAAGTGTTGTATTGTAGTGTTTTAGGTGTTGACTTTAGAGTGTATTTGTTGTAGTACTATGTGGAAAGTGTGTATTAGTGGAGGAATTTGTTGTACACATACTTTAATACTTTACATATTATTTACTTGATTGATATGTGTATTTTTGTAGTATTATGAAAGTGTGGAAAAGTGTATTTTTGTAGTTTTCCATGGAAGTGTGGAAGTGTATGTGCTGGTTTTGTGGCCTCTTACCATGTTGAATTCTATAGCTAGAAATAGTATTAGTTTGCCATTGGATGTGTGGAAGTGTATGCTGGTTTTGTAGGGGTTGATCTTCCTTGTAGGTGAAATGGAAATATTGGTTTGCCATGGAAGTGTGGAAATGTATGTGTTGGTTTTGTAGGTTTCTTACATGTTGAATTCTATAGCTAGAAATAGTATTAGTTTGCCATTGGATGTGTGGAAGTGTATGCTTGTTTTGTAGGTGTTGATCTTCTTCCTTGTAGGTGAAATGGAAATATTGGTTTGCTATGGAAGTGTGGAAAAATGTATATATGTTGGGTTTTTAGGTGTTGAATTCTGTAGCTAGAAATATTATTAGTTTGCATCGAAGTGTGGAAGTGTATGTGCTGGTTTTGTAGGTTTGAATTCTATATAGCTAGAAATAGTATTAGTTTGCCATTGGATGTGTGGAAGTGTATGCTTGTTTTGTAGGTGTTGATCTTCTGCCTTGCAGGTGAAATATGGAAGTAATATATAAGGTTTGCCATGGAGTGGTAGACAGCTAGCAATCATGCAACAATTATTTTTTATACTTTTTTAATATTCGATGACGAACATTTCATGTCGTAATTCGTAACAAATAATGTCGATTTCGACACCATGAAAAATAATTAAAATAAATAAATTAAAAAAACAAACAAGGCTTTGATGTCGGTTTAAAAACGACATTAAAGGAAAACCAACAGTAAAGGTCAACAATTACGCCATAAAAAATGTTGATTTAAAACCGACATCAGTGGCCATCAATGATGCATTTGATGTCATTTTTAAACTGACATCAAAGCAAAAATGACATTAAAGGCCTTTAATAACGCTAGCATAGATGTCAATTCCGAACTGACACCAAAGGCCATTAATGTCGGTTCTAAACTGACAATAAAGAGCAAATTTCTTCTAGTGCTTGCTCCATATTATAAGTAGATTTTCATTTAGCTAACTGCTAAAGTGAACTTATGGACTTCCACTTAGGGTTCAGTCGTTATATTCTCGATAGTCGAGCCCCATATTATTCTCGATAGCCGAGCCCCATATTGTTTGCAATGGAATGAGTCCTCACATTATAACCCTTGAGGAGACGAACATGAGAGCTTTTCCCTTCTCGTAACACGAAGAAGTGAAAGATTAGCTCTATTACTTGTCACCAGGGAGCATTATTTCATGGGAGTAGATGTAGAGACAATATTTGGAAAAGTTCTTTTCAACCTTTTATGCTACTAGTGTGAGGAAGAAAATCTATGGCATCACACAAGGAAAGGATGAATCACTTTACGATTATTGGGGGAGATACTTGGCTCAGTGCCAAGTTTTTCATCATTAGGTACAGAACCATATGTTGATTCAATATTTATATGGGTGATTGTTGCAATGAGATAAAATGATTATTGATGTGGAGGCATGAGGTGCTCTTAAGGATAATACGACAACTAAAGTAAATAAATTGATTTCACTTTGAAATGTAAATTTATTAGGTCCCTTCCTAGTATGTAAAGGGTATTAAGGTTATTACATATTGACTGTAATTTGAAATGTTCATATTTACTTTGAAAATTAGTATAATGTATGGTGATATATTATAATATAAAATTTATCTTTTAATTGAACTTTATTATATAAATTTAATTTTGTATATGATTTAAAATTAATTTATGAAATAATAAATATTTGAATGAGTTCAAATATTAATTTAATATGAATTAAATTTGTAATAAAACTATAGATTAAAATTTAATACGTATATGATACAAATTCAAACAATAGGTTATGAGAGAAATTCATATATGAGTATGATTCAAATCTATATTAAATCAAATATAAAATATTTAATTTAGAAATTAAATAATTGAAGAATTAATTAATAATTTAGTTTAATTCTATTTAATTAAATTCAAACTATTGGTTATGTGAGAGATATTCATTTAAATGTGATTTAAATAATAATTATTATATATTAACTAATTATTTTAGTGTTAATCAAATTTAAGTGGAATTTTCAAATATACTAATTAAATTGAAACTAATTAGCATAATAATTAAATTCTCTATAGCACATTTGAGTCTTTTTGTAAATAGTTTCAATTTTTTGCTATATTTTGTAAATAGTTTTAACTTTTTTGCTATTTGTGATCATTAATTTAAATTAAGATAATAACTTCCATATGTGGGTGTTATTTAGAGAATGTGGGATGCTCCCGTATTCCTATATCCAAGTGGCGGTGATTTCCAATTAAATATTAATTAGATTAATTTAAGAGTAATTTACATAAATGTAGAAAAATCCAAAATATTTATGGTTCGTATAACAAAATAAGAAAAGTCCATGATGCGAGATTATTTTTTCACAAATTCCATAGACGTCCTTGCGATTTATATCTTCTTTGTGATTTATTAATAACGGGTCATCTCGATGCAATTAAGGTCGAGATCGAATAACTAAAGGCAAAAAAATTTCATTTCGGAGCATCTCAATGTAATGTATGCCCAAGATTAAATAGAATAAAGACAGAATTCTTTCATCCCGAGCCATTTCAGTGCAATTAAGGCCTGAGATCGAATAACTAAAGGCAGAAGTCTTTCATAATGTAGCATCTTAGGACAATGTATGCTCGAGACTGAATAAAATAAATGTAAATTTGTTTCATCCCAGGCCATCTCTCGGTGCAATTAAGGTTCAAGATCGAATAACTAAAGATAGAAGTCGATCGCTCCGGTTATTGAGGTGTTGTTTCTCTTCAACAATCAGGACTTAGTGTTAGTAAATGGTGAATGAAAATTATACTCAATCTAGGCGATATATCACTAAGCATGTTAACTGCATGTGAATTGCTCACTAGACCTTCATATCGTGTGGCAACTAAGTCCTCTTGAGTACAAGTTTTCTTACTACTTGTCCAAGTGCAAGTGAAATGGTAGGTTTACTTGGGTGATCCCGGGTCGAACATAAGGAATTGATTCAAGATATTAATTTTAGGTATTACTTATTATCTAGGCAGTATAAAAGAATTAAAGAATAACGAATGGTATAAAAGAAATACAAGAACAAACTACCACTAGATATCTACGCTTAGAGATTCTATAAGAGGGAATATGGATGACAAAATAGAAATGGGAACTAACTTGTATGCAAGAAAGAGCAAAGGAATGTCTTTGCGTTATAATGCGATTAAGTAACACGACAACTTTAATAGGATATATCTCGCTCCATCAAAACTAATAATGAGATCTATACCAATTCAAAGCTGCTCCATCAAAACTAATAATGGACACAGTCATTTTCTCTGACTCACTCAGTTTGTGTATCTGAAAGTATCTCTCAGCCCTAAACAACCAAGAATCAGGATCATTTCCCACAAAAACTGGCATTTCAATTTTTTTAAATTTGCTTCGGTCGCCCGCAGAATCTTCACCCTCCAACTTGGTATGTTTTTCCTCATATTTTCCTCCCATCATCGTCCAATCACTGACATCAACCATGCTGTCAACTCACTTGATGATCCTTCTAGTACTTCTTCCATCGTTGTCTTCCCTTTGATCATTCCTTCAATATATTTCAACAGTGTTTCTGGTTGCTGTTGTTGCTTCTCAGCCTGTACTCCTAACCTCTCAATACTCTTCGCCAAAGATGACATGTTTTCCTTGATTGTTGGCAGATCATGTAATTCTGCTCGAATGCCGGATATTTCTTGATCTACCATTTCCAACTTTTCCTCAATTCGCTTTTGAGCCATGATATAGAACTTCACAGATTCGATTTCTCCGATACCAAAATGATAGAACACCAAATAGTGTGTTCTACTAATTTATTAATCAGCCAAACATGTTCTAACACAGTCTTGAAAACAAAGTACTCGACAATTTGGAAGACAGAAAGCCCTAGAAGAGTGAATATCACGCTTTGGAGAATGCGAAATGGACTATGAACTGTGCAGAAGTTTTGCAAATGAAACCTCCCTTTCTCAGTTTATCTCCTCATGTTTGTCCCTTGTGTTTGCATGCTTTAGAAGATTTACATCATATTTTCTTCTCCTGCCTACATGCAAAGAAGTGTTGGTTTTGGCTTACTTGGCTATCTTCATTTGAATTGGATTTTCGACTATAGATTTAGGAGAACGCGGTCCAGCTTATTTCATGTCCCATTCTCAAGAAGAAACCAAGATTGATTTGGTTAAATGCAGTAAAGGCCATTTTACCAGAAATTTGGTTTGAACATAATCAACTAACATTTCAAAATAAAGCTTTCTCTTGGACAACTCGAGTCGAAATGGCTAGAATCAATGCTTCTACTTGATGCTCTCTTTCAAAAGACATCAAAGATTTCTCCATACAAGATATAAGTCATAACTGCCGACTTTCATTTTTAATTCTTAGTCCACTACTGTACTCTTATTTTATTTCTTTTGGATTTCTAGTGGTCTTAAATCTATGTTGTATAGTTATTGGGCAGTTTGTATGATCTATTCTAAACCTTGTCGTTGGTTTAGTCTTTTGGTTTAAGTCTCGATATGGTGAGAACGCTAAGTGGGTGTCAACCTAGATGAGATGTCCGAGTGCACTAGCTGATCCTAGGGCTTCTTTGTATTATCTTTTGTCTTGTCTACTCATTTTCAGCTTAATGAAGAGGCTCCTTTCCTATTTCAAAAAAAAAAAAAAAAAGGTAAATGTGTGATTCTTATAAAGTAAATTATCCTACAGATTAAAAGTTTGAACTTAGACTATTCCAAGTGCTTCACCAAATCTTAAATATTTGAACCAAGTGCACCAACTTTGCACAACACAACAATGTAAAACACATTAACTACTTTCTCTTTTATGCACATTATATATCAAATAAAAATATTAGAAGGGAAAAAATGGAGAGAAAAAAAAACTAACAACGATAAAATATAATAAGCTTCAATCGAAGAGAGAAGGTTTGAAGAACATAATTCAAAGGTTCCCAAAATCATATCATAATTAGAAAGCCAATACCAACCACCAATTCAAAGAGAACACCTAATCTACCATACAAAAGTCTAAATATAATATTTTTTTTTAATCTTGTGTTTTAGTGTATGATGCAAGTGAAGCAAAACAATATTACAATATAAGATCTTTTTACCCTGATATTTATTAATCAACTAAGAAAAATTTGCGTTCAAAGTTGACCAAGAATCCAAGACTTTCAATCGGCAAAGGTAATATTCTGAACATGGTAGTTGGATGTGTTCCCTTTAGCATACTATCTTAAATAATCACTTTTTGTTATTTGAGAAAAACTCCATTTTCTCTTATTACGGAAAAAGGATTTGATAATAGGTAAGTATAATTTAATAGAAATTCTAACTAAAGAGAACTAATTATAAAAGAAAATAACGTCTAAAAAGAATAATTAAAAAAATAACTAAGGCAACTATACAATACAAATCTACACTTGGTAATCACAACTTTCGATCTTCCTTGTATGGAGTAACATTTTAAAGAGGCCGAACTAAGATAAAGATCTAAGCGAAAACTTCATCGATGGCATAAGAAAGATGGATGGAAACCTTATAATGATACATATTCTTACAAATCCAGATGTACGGGTGCTCGTGTGTGTTCAATAAAGTAAATAATAGAAAAAATTTCAAGCAAAAACCAAGCATAATAAATTTCTATGACCATTAAGACATCCATATTCTTATCGCTTCTCTCCCACGTTTCACGAAGGCCCTCAGCCATCTGCCAATTCCATTTGAATTATTTTTGATAAAGCCCATTAAAAAAAAAAGTTCAAAATGCAAAATGCACTTTGAGACCTAAAATGACAACCAAGTATGCAAGTGAAACAAACTTAGTCTTAAACAAGTCTCAAAATGGCAATCAAGTGGGTAAGGTCAACAAACTTAGTATCTCTTGATTTGAAATTTGAAAAATATTTGTAAGGTGTGATAAATTCAAAATCAAATCATTTTATGTTTATGTTGTTGAATTTAAAGAAATCAAATGATTATAAATCAACTTTTAAAAAATTAAAAATTTGTTTCTAGACATCCATATTCTTACCGATTAAAATTCAACTTACATATTCTCTTTTTTACTTAATATCTAAAATTTACATATACTTTAAAATTTATTTCTTCTCTTTTCATTTTTTTCTCATATTTCATTTTTCAAGATTTAAATAGTTTTTTTGTTTTATCTGTACTTTTTTTGATAGGTTATGAGTTATGAGCTTATAGTTTAGCATTGTTAGGTCGTTTTGAAAATTCAAGTGATACTCCAAGGTTATTCTTGGAATATTCTTTTACATTATATTTGTTAAATCACTATTTAATTTATTAAGAGCTTGATAAATAACCACTAAACTAAAACCATAGAGGATAATTGATAGACCACTAGTACATGTTCTATCACTAACTAACAGACGGTAAAACTTTGTTATATTTGTGAATATCTTCAGCAATTTTATCATTTAAGACAATTTTTCGTATAATATCGACATGAACATCGTAAGAAAACTCAAATTAAGTAAGTTAAATTAAAAAAAAAAATTGTATGAATGTTTCGAGAACCATTAATTATAAATTCAACATTTTTGAATGAAAAATTGGATTGGTTTGTGGTGACGGCTAACATGCATGTCCAACAATTATTTTCAATTTCTAATACTTTCATCCATTGCCAAAGTTGGAAACTAATGTTCACAATTTTTTTTATCTTATTAAATGAAATTTCACATTTCTTGAAAATTATGGATTATAATTATTTGAAAAACAAAATATATTTTTTTGCTTTATCATTACTGACAATTTTATCTCAGTTTTTGCAGTAAAATTTGATTTTTTTAGTCTAAATTTTAAAAACAAAATATTTGTTTTAGTTATAAAGAAATTGTTTTGGGTTTTAAATGAGCTTTATCACAAATAATTCAAATATATTTTAAATGGGTTTTTCTTCACTAAATCCTTTATAGTTTTTCCCTCATCTCCCCTTCTCTCTCACTCACGTTTCCCTCAATCAAATATGAATACTACGGCTGGAGTTTTATGAAAAAAGCCAAAGCCCCTTATTGGATTTGAACCGATGACTTACGCCTTACCATGACGTTACTCTACCACTGAGTTAAAAAGGCCTATTTGATTCAATTTCTGAGTAAGCCACTAGCCACGATGAGTCTAGTGTATATAATTCTTATAAATTATAAATAATAAGATATGTACATAAATATATCTTATCCACATAGTCGCTCATTGAGGAACTGGATTTATCTAATGAGTATAGGTAAAATGGTTTTTTATATTGGATTTATCAATGCAATGAATTGTTTCATCATAAGACCGATCCCTAATTAAATTGACGAGCCTCATCCTAACGAAATGAACTTGATTCATACATGTACACACACGAATTGAACATAGATACATTCATCGAATCGTTGATAAAGCAATTCTACTTGGCGAGGAAAAAATTTTCAATAACTTGTTGATCCCTATCCCCAGATTTTAAAGATTTTTTTTTTTGAATATTTATTATTTTTGTTTATTTTAGACATTTCTTCTAATCACTATTTTCATTTGATATTCTATAATAAGTAATATAACTATATATTCCAATTTGCAAATTTATGTATATTATTTAAATTAAATAAATAAAAAAAAAGAAATTAAATAAATAAATAAATAATGCAATTGAATTTTAAATAAAAGAATTTCTTCCCCTACTTCTTCTCTAACGGCTCTTTCTCTCTACTTTCTCGTCCTCTCCCCTTCTCTTATCTTCTTCGTCTTCCTCAAAATCGCGATTCACGGCCATCTTCTTCTCCTAGCCCTAACAGCGCTGGATTTCTCAACTGTCGATCGAGTGACAATCATGCCTGCCTGCTTGACAAAGCCTTTTCGGTCTACCAATAAAGGAAAAGCGATTGCTGGTGACACGAAAGCTGTGCTCGACGCTCTTTTTCCTATTCCACTGCGCGTCGTGGTCTTTCCCTTGCTCTTTGGATGACTACTGTGGACGAAGAGCACAACTACTTCCAGTCTCTGGTCGATAAGTACCCAAGGAAGGTAAATTCCAGCGGAGAAAGTCGAGAGCTCCTTAGTTGATCACAAATCCTTCCAAATTCTTTGTTCGTAGACTAATTTGAAATCCTTCCAAATTCTTTGTTCGTAGACTAATTTGAAATCCTTCCAAATTCTTTGTTCGTAGACTAATTTGAAATCCTTCCAAATTCTTTGTTCGTAGACTAATTTGAAATCCTTCCAAATTCTTTGTTCGTAGACTAATTTGAAATCCTTCCAATATGGATCCATGCTGTCTTTTATATCCATAAGATACCAATTAGATTGTGTTAATTATTGTTTATAAGAAAATATTTGTGTGCAGAGTTGCAGTGGGTAAATCTTAATGGCTGCCAGAAAATTGGTTCCGGATATATTACTCTCAACACAAAGTATTTTTTATCAGTTTACTTCCCATCGGGTATTTGCTCTTCCTATGCTTTATCCTTATCCCATCTTTCTCCGCTCTAGTCTTCATAGGATGGATTTCTGTGGTGTAAATTTATTCATCTACTTTGTTTGATTTATGGTTGCATTTAGGGAGAAGGTAAATTACATAAGCCAAAGTAGTTATGGAAAACATCTCCAATTTACAGCAAGTTAAAGAAAAAAAAAGAAGAGAAAAACAGCAGTTCAAAAAAACTGGGCATCTTGCTTCTTTCTTATTGATGTATGTAATTTACAAAAGGTTTGGTGGAACACCTACAACAATCTTTTTGAACTTTTTGGTAGGTTATGAATTACGAACTTGTATTGAATATTTGTTAGGTCGTTTTAATAATTCAAGTGATGCTTAGAAAATGCAACCGAGCTTAAACAATTCTGCACATTTTTCTAAAATTTTTAGTTTAACCTTTTTAATAAAATTCGATGGAAATTCTTGTTTTCTTTTTGTAGGAATAAAGGAAAATGAAATATAACCAAACTTGGGATCTTTGCAAGCAAGCTTCCATGAAGAAACTAGGTTACAAGGGGAGGTCTTCTGTTCTCCTTTTTCTTTTTTTTTCCATCCGTAGAATCTTGCTTAAAATGCTTTGAGGACAATGCATATTTTTAAGTGGGGGGTGGGGTTGTAGCCTTGCACATTCCATGTCCTTTGGGAAATTTTCATTTTGCAAATTTTGCTAAAAATGTCAAAATTTAGAAACTTTTGCAATGCTCTATGCTTAGAATAAGTACCATGTCTACTTCGCTTTTTAGCATAAAAAAGCATGTATGCCTAACGCATGAGAACGGAGCTCGGATTTGTGATTGTATTTGTTCTTTGAATATGTTACATATGTTGAAAATGCATATATTGATAGCTTAGAAATGAGTAGAACACTTGGTTCATTTTCTGAATATTGTGAATTATGTACATAATAATATGTGCGGTTCTCTTTTTTATCTCAATTTTAATCCCCTTTTTTGCCATATTCTAATGCCTTTTTTATATTAATTTTAAATCCCTCTTTTGGCCATACACATTTGTATAAGATTGTTTGAAAGCAAAATATGATTGTTAGGTCAGGTAGAAAGCAAAGTCGGCAAGTTCTTAGAGTTCTTCACCCAACATAACAGCCGATAGAAACAAAACAATACGACCAAGCTGCTAAGGGTTGCAAAACCCGACCCCCGCCTAGTGGGTCACTAGAGTTCCCCAGCATGGCAGCCGGTAGAGAGGGAGCGAGAAAAAAAAGAGGGAGCCAAGCCAGCCGCTTAGGTCAAGTAAAATGCGTGCCGAGATCCCCCGGTTTCAGAGTTTTCGTGGGGATCCTCTCCGCTTTTATTGCCTAAGCAAAACCCGATCCCGCCTAGTAGGTCCTTAGATTTCTTCACCAAGCATGGCAGCCGGTAGAGAGGGAGAGAGAAAAAAAAGAGGGAGCCAAGCCAGCCAGCCGCTTAGATCAAGTAAAATGCGCGCCGAGATCCCCGGTTTCAGAGTTTTCGTGGGGATCCTCTCCGCTTTTCTTGCCTAAGCAAAACCCGACCCCCGCCTAGTAGGTACTTAGAGTTCTTCACCCAGCATGGCAGCCTGTGAGAGGGAGCGAGAAAAAAAAAAGGGAGCCAAGCCAGCCGCTTAGGTCAAGTAAAACGCGCGCCGAGATCCCCCGGTTTCAGAGTTTTCGTGGGGATCCTCTCCGCTTTTCTTGCCTAAGCAAAACCCGATCCCGCCTAGTAGGTGCTTAGAGTTCTTCACCCAGCATGGCAGCCGGTAGAGAGGGAGAGAGAAAAAAAAGAGGGAGCCAAGCCAGCCGCTTAGGTCAAGTAAAATGCGCGCCGAGATCCCCGGTTTCAGAGTTTTCGTGGGATTGATCATTCAATTTCAGCAAACCCACTTGTTATAGTCAAAAGCATATTTAAGTTGACAATGGTTAGAAGATATAATATTACATTTACCTCATCACATCTCTTTGTTCTTCCAACAACCATTAAGAAAAATCCCTGTAAACCGAACCCCATGTATTCCCTTTTCTCCTCACTCGCCAGAATTTTGCCCACTCTCCAAACAAAATCATTTCAGCCTTATTTTTGTTCACTGCCCATTTCCAAAAATTTCATTTCCCTCTGAAAATCTTTGTCGATGGCCAAACTTGTGGCTGGGAACCGAATGTTCTCGATCATGTCCAGTGCTGAACCTCCCGATGGACTGCAAGGATCAAGGGTTAAGGTTGGTTTTTCTATTTTTGTTGGTTAGAGTTCGTGTTCTGTTTTTTTTTTACTTTGAGTTAAATCCTTTGTATTTGAAGAAATTAAAGTTATGGGATGTGATGCATGTTGGCAGGGAGCTGATTCCTTAAAAGTTGGTTAGTGTTCTTTTTCTGTTTTTTTTTTTTTTTACCTTGAGCTAGTTACATTGTTTTTGAAGAAATGAAAGTTATGGGATGTGATGCATGTTGGTTGGTAGGGAGCTGAATCCTTTCTTAGGAACGTTTTGGGGAGCATGGAGGCTGTTTATTTGAGTTGGAAGCCTGCTGCAAAATCTGTTTTGGAGTTTGTTCGATCTGTCCATGATGATACAAATTTGTTATGATCATACTGCATTTTGAAGTTTTGGGGTATTTTTCTTCCATTTCTTTTCTTCTTCCAATTTCTGCTTATCTTTTTATTCTTTCTTCTGTATATTATTTTCTAATGGTCACTTGTTGTGCAATGTCTTTCTTTTAAGTCATTGGCTACTTTATAAAGAGAAGAACAAAGTGAACTATGTTATCTTTCTACTCTTTCTACCCCATTTCCGTAAAGAAGCAAGAAAACAACTAACAGGCAGATCAATCTGCTTAAACATTCAATTGGCCATTTAGTCTTTTGGGTTTTAACATTCTGCCATTCTTGTCGTTGCTCTTAAATCTCCTCACAATCTCTTTGTTAAATCCCTGTAAACCGAACCCCATGTCTTCCCTTTTCTCCCCATCGGCCATAATTTTTCCCACTCCCCAAACAAAATCGTTTCAACCTTATTTTTCTTCACCACCCATTTCCAAAATTATCATTTCCCTCCGAAATCCTTTGTCGATGCCGAAACCTGCTGATAGGAATCCATTGTTCTCGATCTTGTCGAGTGCCGAACCTTCCAATCCACTGCAAGGATCAAGGATCAAGGGTTAAGGTTTATTTTTTAGTTATTGTTCTGTTTTTTTCTGTTTTGATTTCATTGCATTGTTTTTGAATAATTTAAAGTTATGGGTTGTGATGATCCTTTCTTAGAAACGATTTCCCAGTCCTGGAGGCTGCTTATGTGAGTCAGAATCACACTGTAAAATCCATTTTGGAGCTTGTTCGATCTATTGATGGTGATACTAATTGGTTATGATCCTATTGCACTTGCAACTTTTAGGGTATTTTTCTTCCATTTCTTTTCTACTTCCAATTTCAATTTCAATTTCTGCAAATTTTTTAGTTTTTCATATGTATATTGTTTTCCAATGGTCATTTGTTGTGTGGTGTCTTTCTTGTAAGTCATTGGTTACTTTGTAAAGAGAAACACATTATGCACTATGTCATCGTTCTACTCTTTCTGCAACATTTCCATAAAGAAGCAAGAAAACAGCTAGCAGGCAGATCAAACTTCCTTAAACATTCAATTGGCCATTTCGCCATTTTGGATTTAACATTCTGCATTTGTGTCGTTACCCTTAAATCTCCTCACATCTCTTTGTTCTTCCAACAATCGTTAAGAAAAATTCCTGTAAACCGAACCCCATGTATTCCCTTTTCTCCTCACTCGCCAGAATTTTCCCCACTCTCCAAACAAAATCATTTCAGCCTTATTTTTGTTCACTACCCATTTCCAAAAATTTCATTTCCCTCTGAAAATCTTTGTCGATGGCCAAACCTGTGGCTGGGAACCGAATGTTCTCGATCATGTCCAGTGCTGAACCTCTCGATGGACTGCAAGGATCAAGGGTTAAGGTTGGTTTTTCTATTTTTGTTGGTTAGAGTTCGTGTTCTGTTTTTTTTTTTTACTTTGAGTTAAATCCTTTGTATTTGAAGAAATTAAAGTTATGGGATGTGATGCATGTTGGCAGGGAGCTGATTCCTTAGAAGTTGGTTAGTGTTCTTGTTCTGTTTTTTTTTTTTTACCTTGAGTTAGTTACATTGTTTATGAAGAAATGAAAGTTATGGGATGTGATGCATGTTGGTTGGTAGGGAGCTGAATCCTTTCTTAGGAACGTTTTGGGGAGCATGGAGGCTGTTTATTTGAGTCGGAAGCCCGCTGCAAAATCTGTTTTGGAGTTTGTTCGATCTGTCCATGATGATACAAATTTGTTATGATCATACTGCATTTTGAAGTTTTGGGGTATTTTTCTTCCATTTCTTTTCTTCTTCCAATTTCCGCTTATCTTTTTATTCTTTCTTCTGTTTATTATTTTCTAATGGTCACTTGTTGTGCAATATCTTTCTTTTAAGTCATTGGCTACTTGTTGTGAAATGGTGTCACTTCTTAGGAACGTTTTGGGGAGCATGGAGGCTGTTTATTTGAGTCGGAAGCCCACTGCAAAATCTGTTTTGGAGTTTGTTCGATCTGTCCATGATGATACAAATTTGTTATGATCATATTGCATTTTGAAGTTTTGGGTATTTTTCTTCCATTTCTTTTCTACTTCCAATTTCTGCTTATTTTTTATTCTTTCGTATGTATATTATTTTTTAATGGTCACTTGTTGTGCAATGTCTTTCTTTTAAGTCGTTGGCTACTTTGTAAAGAGAAGAACAAAGTGAACTATGTTATCGTTCTACTCTTTCTACCCCATTTCTGTAAAGAAGCAAGAAAACACCTAACAGGCATATCAATCTGCTTAAACATTCAATTGGCCATTTAGTCTTTTGGGATTTAACATTGTGCCATTCTTGTCGTTGCCCTTAAATCTCCTCACAAACTCTTTGTTCTTCCAACAATCATTGAGAAAGATCCCTAGAATCGGAGCCCCATGTCTTTCCTTTTCTCCACGCCGGCCAGAATTTTGCCCACTCTCGAAACAAAATCTTTCCAACCTTATTTTTCTTTACAACCCATTTCCAAAAAATTCATTTCGCTTTTTGGAAAATCATCGTCTATGCCGAAACCTGCATCTTGGAACTGATTGTTCTCGATCAAGTCCAGTGCTGAACTCCCGAATGGACTACAAGGATCACGGGTGAAGGTTTATTTCTTTCTTATCGTTTGTTAGAGTTTTTGTTTCGTATTGTACTGCCTTGACTTAATTCCATTATTTTTGAAGAATTTAAAGTTATGGGTTTTGATGATCCTTTCTTAGGAACGTTTTGGCAAGACTGTACACTGCCTATCTGAGTCGGAATCCCACTGCAATATCCATTTTGGAGCTTATTCGATCAGTTCATGTTGATACAAATTTTTTATGATCATAATGCATTTGGAAATTTTGGGGTATTGTTCTTCGTTCCATTTTTTTTTCTACTTCCAATTTCATTTTCAATTTCTGCATATTTTTTATTCTTTCTTATGTATATTGTTTTCTAATGCTCATATGTGGTGCAATGTCTTTCTTTTAAGTCATTGGTTTTTTGGTGAATAGAAAAACAAAGGGAACTATGTCATCGTTCTACTGTTTCTACGACATTTCCATAAAGAAGCAAGCCAGATCAAACATTCAGCCATTCTTTTGGTTGCCCTTAAATCTCCTCACAACCTCTTTGTTCTTCCAACAATCATTAAGAAAAATCCCTGTAAACCGAACCCCATGTCTTCCCTTTTCTCCCCACTGGCCGGAGTTTTTCCCACTCTCCACACAAAATCCTCTCAACCTTATTTTTCTTCACTACCCATTTCCAAAATTTTCATTTCCTTGGAAATTCTTTGTCGATACCGAAACCTGCAGCTGGGAATCGATTGTTGTCGATCATGTCCCCGGTGCTGAACCTCCCAATGGACTGCAAGGATCAACGGTTAAGGTTTATTCTTTTGTTATCGTTGGTTTGAGTTCTTGTTCTGTTTTTTTCTGCTTTGATTTAATTGCATTGGTTTTGAAGAATTTAACGTTATGGGTTGTGATGCATGTTGATAGCAAGCTGAATCCTTTATTAGGAATGTTTTGGTGAGCATGGAGTCAGTTTATCCGAGTCGGAATCCCACTGCAAAATCTGTTTTGGGGCTTGTTCGATCTGTTCATCATGATACAATTTGTTGAGATCATATCGCTTTTAGAACTTTTGGGGTATTTTTCTTCCTCCCATTTCTTCTACTTCCAACTTCATTTTTATTTTATGGATTGATCATTCAATTTCAGCAAACCCACTGGTTATGGTCAAAAGCATATTTAAGTTGAAGATATAATATTACATTTACCTCGTAAGTTTTTGGATGAATTGGTGATTTAACATGGTCTAGAGTGGATAGTTTAGGAGGCTGTTAGGCCACCATTGTTGTTTACCTATAATAGAAGAAAGAAAAATAAGGCACGTTAGGAACCAACAACAATTACTTAAAAAAGATGACAGTTATCTAAAACTGGAAGTTAAATGGATGAGAGGGAGGTGGGAAAGGGCAGGCAGTTTTTAGTAAAAGGAAGGGCCTGCAATACTCCATGAGAGATAGGGGAAGCAGAGGGCTCACGATCTTGTTCTGGTTTTAATTGTAGTATTTTGAATTGTGTTTATTTGTGTTTTGGATTAGGAGGGTTTCTTTGCTTGTTGTTTGTAATTTCTCTGTAATTTTCTTATTATTGTAACTTTGAGTTTCAAATATCAATATAATAGGAAACAGTACATCAGTGTTCTATCAAGGTTGTATGTTCAAAAGTGAGTAGATAGTTGAGGAGGTCCAATGTTCAAAAGTGAGTAGATGGTTTAGGAGGGTCCTATGTTCAAAAGTTTGCTGGTGTGTATCTTTGTTGGCTCGACATGTTTTTAATTTATGATTGTTGTTGGTGGAGAGAGCGGAAGATGCCGGGGACAGTTTGGAGAAGATCAAGCGGCAGCTGGCCTCTGGGTCTGGTCGGAATTTGTTGCAGGGTCCCCTTCTAAAGCGATCTGAAACAGTAAACTAACGCATTGCAACTCTTTCTGTCTTTCCTTTTGTTTTGAATTGATGGTTACTGCTTAATTGCGCTGCCTTTAGGTCTTCCATTTAAATCGTTCTGACTGTTTTAGTGATATTTGAAGACTTAATTAAATCACCTAGAAGTACTTATTAAGATTAGGACGTCGGGATTTGTGATTTCAAGGAGAATAGAAATGTGAGAAATGCCCATGTTCGTGATCTAACTGTCAGCATATTTGTGTTTATGAATATGGCCGTCGATGTGATAGTATTCTCAGACTGTTTTGTAGTGCGCATATGCAGAATTGTGGTCACATTTGATCAGCCTTCTATTTTCTGCGTTTCTGTTCTTAGACAGCATTTTTTATGGCAATGAGCCTTCATTGTAGCAAATCTGATTTTCTCTATTACAATGTTTGCAGTTGAGGAATTGGAATGAGCGATGGGTAGTTTTGGACCCAACAACAGGGAAAATGGAGTAACCATACGTCCCATTTACACTGTTTTTGGTCCTTCCTTGCTTGGTTCATCAATGTAGTAATATGTTGGTGGAAACAGCTCATTTCTAATGCTGCTGCGATGGTGATGGGGTCAATGGACCTCTGCCAAGAGTGTTCATATCACAAATTGTTGTGGATTAGTTGAGTAAATAAACTCAGGTGCGTTTCACCGAATTCTCGATATGCAGAAATCTGAATATATTTTTTCCTTCTGAAATTTGGCTACAAGCTGTATCTTGGTGCTGCAGTAAGTGTATTGTTAGCGATGTAGTAGGCATAAGGTGGGAATAGGATGCATTTTGTGTTTTATCCATTTAAGTTTTTGGTTTATGCAACAAAACCTTAGCTTGAATTACAACTTCATATTATTTTTCCTACTGCATTCAGTACATAATCAGAAGATACACTGAATGTTCTTACATTGGGAAGAAGCATGCTGCTTTGGCTGGTTCTCTGGGTTCCTTCACATGGGAAAAGCCTTTGCATTCAGAGTTTGAGCAATTAGAGCAAGGCTTTTAATCTCCCATGACTCTGAAACTTATGTTATTTAGGTCACCATATTATCGTGGAGAATGAACCAAATTTCATTTCTGAATTGTGATTTCACCAAGAATTTGAAAACAAAAATGCATATGGTTTTCTTTCTGATTCTTTTTTATTGCGTATTATTTTTTATTGGTCATTTACCTCCCACAGATGACATGAATAGCGCCAAACAACTACAAAGAGAACTGCCACACTCCTATAATTGCTGCTAACCTACCTAACTAAGAATATACGACAATCTCGAAAATGTGCCAATGAGAGACAACATCAGATCCAGAGATCAAGTTTGCCAAGAACTACTCATAGTAGAATTTGCAAATATGTGGTGCAAACTGAGCCAAGAATAGACAACTCCAACCTTTTTGAATAGACGTGGTTATCAACCTTTTCACTCTCTTCTTCTTTTCTTTCCTGACTTGGATTCACTGCCCTGATCATTGGATGAATTTAGTGACTTTCCCTTTGAGTTCTCCATTGTTTTTCCAGAAGTTGATGAATGCTTCACATCTCCACTTTCTTTTTCTTTTGCTTTTGAAGATTGTAACTTAACCGTGGAGAGATTGGTATTATTAGACTTATCGCCTGTTTTGGTAGACTTCCCTTTTGAAACAGGAGTTTTTGGGTTTCTTGTTTGGACTTCCCCGTCTTCGATACATCTTGCTTGTTGGACTTTGCAAAGCGGCAGGTGTGGATGTCTCATCGTCCTTAGATTTGCTAGTCTTGTTGGATTCGGCATCATCATTCTTCGACTTGCCAGCGATTTTTGGACCTGTGCTACCAAGTTTACTTCCAATTTCAAGAGTGCCTTGATCCTTTGATTTACTTCCAATTTTTGGAGGCTGGTTTCAGCACAGGTGTGGTTTCCTTTTTATCATCATCACACTGACAATCTTTTCACGTTTTTCCAGAAATAGATTTAGCTGATCCCTTCTTTCTCTTGACCTCTGATTGTTTTAAAGAACTCCCCCCCCCCCCCCCCCCCACTCTTGCTGGTTCCATCACCCTTCCTAACAGACTGCTTCAATGTCTTAGTTTCAAAATCACTTGTAGTGTCATTAGTTTACATTTACATTTACGTTGAAGATATAATATTACATTTACGTCATTAGTTTTTGGATGAATTGAATGTTTGATTTACATGCTCTAGAGTGGATAGTTTAGGAGGTCTGTTAGACCACCATTGTTATTTTACTTATAATAGAAGAAAGGAAAGTAAGGCACGTTAGTAATCAACACAGTTACTTATTCAAAAGGATGACAGTTATCTAAAACAGGAAGTTAAATGGATGAGAGGGAGATGGGAAAGGGCAGGCAGTTTTTAGTAAAAGGAAGGGCCTGCCAGAATTGTTCTGGTTTTAATTGTAGTATTTTGAATTGTGTTTATTTCTGTTTTGGATTAGGAGGGTTTCTTTGCTTGTTGTTTGTAATTTCTCTGTAATTTTCTTTCTATTGCAACTTTAAGTCTCAAATATCAATATAATAGAAACAGTACATAAGTGTTCTATCAAGGTTGTATGTTCAGAAGTGAGTAGATAGTTGAGGAAGTCCTATGTTCAAAAGTGAGTAGTTTAGGAGGGTCCTATGTTCAAAAGTTTGCTGGTGTGTATCTTTGTTGGCTCAACATGTTTTTAATACATTTTAGGTTAGATTGAGTTTGTTGCACTTGGTTGTCATTTTTGGTCTTGAAATGCTTGTTTCAACCTTTTTGGTAGATTATGAGTTACGAACCTATATTTAGGATTTGCTAGGTCGTTTTGAAAACTCAAGTAATACCTAGACACGTTTTGAGCACGTTTTAGGTTGGTTTGAACTAAGTTTGTTACACTTACACACTTGGTAGCCATTTTGGGTCTTGTAGTGCTTTTTTCACACTATTGGAACTTTTTTCGTAGGTTATGAGTTACGAACCTACACGTAAGCTGTTTTAGGTCGTTTTGAAAGTTCAAGTGATACTTAGACACATTTTGTTCAAGTGATACTGTTTTAGGTCGTTTTCAAGTGAACTTTTTTCTTCTTGTATTGACTGTTTTACTATTTCTTCATGGTATTTATTTTCGTAATGAATCTTTCATGTTCTGGTAAACATTGCAGAAACACATAATTTCAGCATCAGAAAGTCGTTTTAGTGGTCCTTCTCGTCGATTAGGTTCACCAGCCACTCCTCGAAGTGTAATCATCCGCATTCGAACAATCCCTCCTGACTTATTATCATTAGAAATCACAGGAATTTGAGGTTTAAAAGAAGCAGAAACCTGGAATTTTCCATCCGCTGCACGTTTGAAACTTGATTCTCCCATTATCACTTCTCGTTCTCAATCTTTTGGGCCAACTTCATCATTTGAACAAGCCCCATAGGTTCCCAACATTCCATGTCTGCCTTAATCCATGGTTTCAAACCATTCATAAATGTTTCTTCTAAGACAGCCTTTTGTAGAAAAGGCAATGGTGCTACTGATTTATCAAATAAATTCCAATATTCTTCCACTGTAATTTCTTGCTTGATCTTTAAACATCTTCCCAGAATTGATCCCTCACGACTCGATCGAAATCAAACAATAAGTCTCTTCTTTAAATCGTCCCAGTTAACAAACGGTTCACGATCTTCATGAGATCTATACCAATTCAAAGCTGCTCCATCAAAACTAATAATGGACACAGTCATTTTCTCTGACTCACTCAGTTTGTGTATCTGAAAGTATCTCTCAGCCCTAAACAACCAAGAATCAGGATCATTTCCCACAAAAACTGGCATTTCAATTTTTTTAAATTTGCTTCGGTCGCCCGCAGAATCTTCACCCTCCAACTTGGTATGTTTTTCCTCATATTTTCCTCCCATCATCGTCCAATCACTGACATCAACCATGCTGTCAACTCACTTGATGATCCTTCTAGTACTTCTTCCATCGTTGTCTTCCCTTTGATCATTTCTTCAATATATTTCAACAGTGTTTCTGGTTGCTGTTGTTGCTTCTCAGCCTGTACTCCTAACCTCTCAATACTCTTCGCCAAAGATGACATGTTTTCCTTGATTGTTGGCAGATCATGTAATTCTGCACGAATGCCGGATATTTCTTGATCTACCATTTCCAACTTTTCCTCAATTCGCTTTTGAGCCATGATATAGAACTTCACAGATTCGATTTCTCCGATACCAAAATGATAGAACACCAAATAGTGTGTTCTACTAATTTATTAATCAGCCAAACATTTACAGAAAACATGTTCTAACACAGTCTTGAAAACAAAGTACTCGACAATTTGGAAGACAGAAAGCCCTAGAAGAGTGAATATCACGCTTTGGAGAATGCGAAATGGACTATGAACTGTGCAGAAGTTTTGCAAATGAAACCTCCCTTTCTCAGTTTATCTTCTCATGTTTCTCCCTTGTGTTTGCATGCTTTAGAAGATTTACATCATATTTTCTTCTCCTGCCTACATGCAAAGAAGTGTTGGTTTTGGCTTACTTGGCTATCTTCATTTGAATTGGGTTTTCGACTATAGATTTAGGAGAACGCGGTCCAGCTTATTTCATGTCCCATTCTCAAGAAGAAACCAAGATTGATTTGGTTAAATGCAGTAAAGGCCATTTTACCAGAAATTTGCTTTGAACATAATCAACTAACAATTTAACTGATCTCAACTGCTCATGAAGAATGAAACCAGCCCATCCCTGGAAGTTAGAGTTGCTCACTGTTTCAACAATAATCTGATTAGAATCACTGGACACCAACCAGCTGTTACAAAACCGAAAAGGAGAGGGACCCCAAAGAAAAGAACCAGCCTCCAAGAATAAAGGAAAGTGATCCGAGAAGATGCGTGCTTTTCGAGAAACCCGAGAATTTTCAAAACAAATATCCCACATCTGATTTATGAAGAATCAGTCTAATAATGATCTTCAAGGAGAATTACCGTCTCTAGACCAAGTGAACCTTCCATTTTGCAATGGAATTTCCATGAGAGAAACCACTATCTGATCGTAATTCTAATTATTTACTTGGCCTTGTTTCTTTGTAGGCAGTGATAGAAAATACCAGAGCAAATGATATACACAAGCGAGTTCCCTTTTTAGTACCGTTTACTAGCAGGGTTAAGATTTTCACTGTAAGCAAGTTATTTTTTTGGTTTCCTTATCCACAATATTGAATTTCTTGGATGACTGTTAGTTATAGAAATATGTAAGATATTTTTTATTTATGGTTACTTTCTCTATAACTCATTTCACAGACACAACTAGCAGCAGCTAGGCAAAGGAATGGATCTCTTGCTGTTTTTGCCAGAAACCGGTTTAGAATTCGACGAAATCATATATTGGAAGATGCTTTCAGTCAGATGAGTGCATTGTCTGAAGTTGATCTTCGAGGATCGGTAATTTTTCATGATTTATGAAAAATGAAATTGTTATCTTACTTTTTTCTATCTTTTTCTTTGCCCTCGTGAAAACGACCCCTTCCCTCTTCTGCATCCTATAGTTGCAGAGTTACTTGTAATTGTTTATTAGTTTTTTCTTGTTTGTGTTGGGTCAATTGCTTCACTTTTCTGCATGCAGATACGTGTGTCTTTTGTTAATGAATTTGGAGTTGAGGAGGCAGGAATTGATGGTGGTGGTATTTTTAAAGATGTCATGGAGAACATTACACGGGCAGCCTTTGACGTGCAGTATGGTTTATTTAAGGTTATCACGACATTCCTTATTATTAGCATGGCATGGCTTTGTTAATCCTGTAGTATTATTGGATAACATGAAGCGTGATGAGACAGCCATAGTTGTTTGAAATCGCTTTTCAAAATAAAAATAGTTGTGAGATCACATTTCAATATAAAAATTGGTTGCTTGAAATCTATTTCATAAAATTTCAGTAATATGTGGGTATGTATTGTTCATTTTTTCTAATATAAGTTATTTTCTGCTTGGTAATCCAGCAAATTGCTGACCATTTGCTCTACCCCAATCCTGGTTCGGGAATGATACATGAGCAACATCTCCAGTTTTTCCATTTCCTCGAAGTTCTTTTGGCAAAGGTATGGCCATAATTCCCAATCATACATGGAATTTACTTTGGTTGATTAGTTTTTTCTTTTTTTGGATAAGGATATCCTGGTCTTGGCCTTATCATGGAAGATTCTTATATATCTTTCACCCCATACTTTGGTTGAATTTTGGAACATTAATGTATCGCCTGACATTCATAAATACAATGTCATAATTTGAAATCTGCTGTCTTCCTACATTATGCATGTTTTTCTGTTATTGAAGTTGCTGCCCGGTTGTGCTAAAAGTTCTCAAGCAGTCATGCTAAAAGATCTCAATCACATTAAATGATTTTTGACAGGATGTTGTTGTTTTACCCTTCTTCCTGTAGGTCATGTTTGAAGGAATTCTTGTTGATATACTTTTTGCAACATTCTTCTTGAGCAAGTTAAAACAGAAGTAAGGTTTTTAAAGATTTACTGTCTTACTGTTTTGTATTTTGTGCTGATCCACTAATCGTAGTATTGATGGTCATGACAATGACTAGTTGCAAGTTACTTGAATTTTTAGGGTTCTAAAAATCTTACATTTTATTATGGGTGCACTGCCTACTAATGAGATTGTCAATTGCTAACTTCCAAATGTTGAATTTGGGATTTCCATGCTACATTCACTTTCTTGATCTGCAATTACAGAGCTACTCTATACTGGAATAAAGTCTCATCTGAACTGTACATTGCTTTTGATGCTGTAATTGCAAAGCTAGGAAATCTTTATGTATAATGCCTTTTTTTTTATCATTTATTAATGAAAATGAGAAGCCTTTTTATAGGCTGGAGATTACAAGAGTTGTTAAACTAACTTGGGGTTGAGTTAGTTTACTTATAACTAACTCAAGATACAAAATTGTTAATTCAAATAACTAATCCTAAACTATAAAAATGGTAATTCAAACACCTCCTCTAGGATAAAACTCAAGAAACATAAAGAAGGGGGATGTTCTACATTAGCTTTTGTCAAGGCTTTAGCCAAAATTTTATTTATCAACTGTGGGGGAGGATTTGAGAGCTCCCCAATCTCTACACACTTCTCTAATGAGAGTCTATACCAAAATCAAGATACCCATACCCTCCACTCAAGAAACTTAAGTAATTGCTTAGAGAAATAACAAAATACTTGGCCCCACTCTAACAAACACATTCCTAAGGGCCCACACAAATAAAAATATACTAACTCTCAATCATTCTTTCTTCTTCCTATTCTTGTCTCTACGGGAATACACCTTTACTATGGGAGGTCTATCATTACCCGCCCCCCAAATAGCCACCTTGTCCTCAAGGTGGAATTCAGGAAACTGTTTCTTGAATAAGAGCAGCTTGTTCCCACGTTGCACTTTCAAGTGTCCCCTCACTCCAACGGATCAAAACTTCTAAGTTGTCCTCCTTTTCTATTGTTTTGCGAACTCCCAATACTTCTACCGGAGACACTTGCATAGACAAATCAGCAGCCAAATCTTTTGAAATTGGGAATAATGGCCTGTTTGAACCCACGACCTTGCGAAGAACAGAAACATGAAAGACCGGGTGTATAAGCGATTCCTTGGGAAGGGCCAAACGGTATGCAACGAAACGAATTCGTGCCACGATCATAAATGAACCAATGAATCTTGGGGCCAATTTGGAGTGCTTAAAACGGCTGAGAGAGGACTGTCGGTAAGGGCGTAACTTCACATAAACCCAATCATGAACCTCAAACTGCACCTCCCGTCTTTTAGCATTAGCATATTTGACCATTCGCTGTGTGCTTTCAGTAAATTGGCCTTCAAAACGCCCAAAATTTCATCTCTTTCTTTCATCAAATGGTCTACTTCATCATTCACCCGGCTCGAGCCCTTCACATATGGTAATATAGAGGGGGGTGGTCGCCCATAGAGGGCCTCGAAGGGGGTCATCAATGTGGCTGTACGGACTGTTGTATTATAGCTTAATTCAGCCCAAGCTAGCCATTTAACCCATTGTTTAGGTGTGTTCATAGAAAAACACCCTAGATACGTCTCCACCCCTCGATTGACAACTTCCGTTTGACCATCTGTTTGGGGGTGGTAAGTGGTGCTTCATCTCAACTGAGTTTCCAACAACCTCCACAACTCTTCCCATAATAGACTTGTGAAAATACGATCACGATCCGACACTATACTTCAGGGGCATCCATGCAAACGAATAATCTCTCGCATAAAAACAGCAGCAACCACTTTTGCACCAAATGGATGTTTCAAGGGGATGAAATGTGCATACTTGGAAAGAAGATCCGCAACTACCAATATAACATCATAACCCTCGGATTTGGGGAGGCCCTCAATAAAATCCATACTAATATCTTCCCACACACGGTCCGGAATGGGTAATGCTTGAAGGAAACCAGCCGGAGTTAAAGACAAGTATTTGGCTTGTTGACACACGGAACATTCAGCAACATAGGTGCGGATATGGGCTGTCATACCTCGCCAATATACCTCCCTTGCTAGCCTTTGATATGTTTTCAATGCACCATGATGTCCCCCTATCTGGCTGTTATGGAATTCAGCTAATAATAAAGTAATATAGGTGAATCCTCCTCCTTGTAGCGAATATCCTCTGGAGCTTGTTGTCCATTTATCAAGGATAGTCGAATATTGTTAAGAGATTCATTTCCAGCCACTTGATCGATGAAAACTGAAGGGTTTAGCCCGCCCACAATACTTACGAGGCCCAATTCAAATACCGGTGGTAATCTCTATAAGGCATCGGCCGCTTTGTTTTCCAATCCTTTCTTGTACTCAATCACAAAATCATACCCCAATAGTTTAGCGATCCATCTCTGATATTCTCCCCGATAGCCCGTTGTTCAAGAAGAAACTTCAAACTTTTCTGATCTGTACGCACCACAAAAGGCTTACCCAATAGATATGGTCGCCATTTTTGAACAGCCAGCACTATTGCCATAAGCTCCCGTTCATAAACAGCCTTAAACCTATGGGTAATAGGTAAAGCTTGACTGAAAAAGGCCACTGGTCGTTGATTTTGCATTAGGACAGCCCCAATACCCACACCCGAAGCATCAGTTTCCAGCACAAAACTTTGTGAAAAATCAGGAATACCTAGCATCGGGACAGACATCATTGCTGACTTTTAACTGCTGAAATGCGTTCTCGGTCGTCTCATTCCACTTAAAGTTACCTTTTTTAACAGTTGTGTCAAGGGGGGCAGCACAATAGAACCGTAGTTTGCAACGAATTTCCGATAATACCCCGTTAGCCCCAAAAAACCCACCTAGCTCCTTCACGTTCTTGGGTGCTGGCCATTTAACCATCGCTTCTATTTTTGTTGGATCCGCTGCCACCCCCTCTGAAGAAATAACATGGCCCAAGTATTCAATTTTGTCAACCGCAAATTGGCATTTTTTAAAGTTGGCTACCAGTTGATGAGCTACTAGAGTTTCCAAAACCATTGCCAATTGGTGCAAATGCTCGTCCAAGGACTTGCTGTAAATTAAGATGTCATCAAAGAAAACCAAAACAAACTTGCGTAAATATGGGCGAAGAACATCACTCATGATTGATTGGAATGTTGCGGAGCGTTTCAACCCAAACAGCATCACAAGGAATTCATAGGGCCCCTCGTGGGTTCGAAACGCTGTTTTGTGAACATCGGCT
Source organism: Cucumis sativus (assembly GCF_000004075.3). Taxonomy (NCBI): domain Eukaryota; kingdom Viridiplantae; phylum Streptophyta; class Magnoliopsida; order Cucurbitales; family Cucurbitaceae; genus Cucumis; species Cucumis sativus. Next base: position 6,819,447 of record NC_026661.2, on the reverse strand, counting down.
GCCCGCACAAATAGAAAAATATCAGAATGCTTGTTTTTCTTTATTTATTTTGTAATGTCAATTAATTGGCTAATTATTTATCAGAATGCTTGTTGATATCGCTGCATGTTTTATTTTGTAATGTTTGTACTTTTTAGTTGTGATTTGTGAATATGCTAGGATTGATTTGATTTGCTCTTCTGACTGTTAAGATCGGAATGATGTTGCTCATCTGAAAGTAGGCAGCATCATGTGCTTGAAGACTTGTAGAGTATGGAGAGTGAATGGTCAAATTTGAGGAATCATATCTGCTGGCTTTGTAGTCCAAACAGGTTGTCTGGCTAACTTTCTTTTTCTCATTTTCAACCAATTAGGATAGCTGTCATGTTTTTTGAATTCCTTGCCATTCTTGAGTAGTAACTTCGCATTTATTTATTAAAAGGTTTTAATTAAGATTATGGTGTTCATAACTTTGTAGTCACACTAAATAACTTAAAAGAGTTAGTTTGACAGTTGACAAACATGATAGTAATGTGATAGTGAGTGCAAGGGTAAAAAGAGTTGCTTCTGTTGGGTTAAAGTGATGTTTGTGTTTTTTAGTGTGATGTGTTTTGTTTTCAAGTTCGTTAGTAGACGTATTACTTAATTGAAAATTTTGATACCATAGCCAGTGTAGGGGAAGATGAATGGAGGGTGCTATTAGACTAGTTAAGACTTATATGTATCCTAATTTTAGTAATATATAAAATTGAGAGAATTTCCTTTGATTTTCAGGAACAAGGATGAATAATCAATGAAAAAGGAATGAAAAGGTTTATCCATGCAAGCTTCAAACAAAGTCAAGGATGTCGATCCTTCCAGGGGAGTCCAAAGTTCCCCCCTTATTTTTCTCCATTTACTTTGATTTTCAAAAGCTTTTAGGACAGAAAAAGCAATTTTTTGAGTGGTGTGTGGTAATAGCTTGCTTAGCTTGCATGTTTAGTGTAAACTTGGGGGTTCAAATTTTGCCCAAATTTCAAAATTTTTCAGAATTCTTTCCATACAATAATGAGCATAGCTTAATTAGATCTTGCATAAAAAGCATGATTGGCAACCCTTGAGCACTGAGCTCGGGTTTATGATGTGAAATTCTGAATTTTGATGAGTATATGTGCTGAAATTTGAGCATAAGCTGCTGTCTTTTTTGTTTTAAGCTCCTTTTAGCTATTTCTTATTGAGATGTGAATGCATGATTGAGAAAATGGTATGTGTGTTGTGAATGCTTGATTGCATGTATAATAAATAAGTGCATGGATACTTTTCTAGCTTTGTCTTCCTTTGTTGCTTTGTCGTGACTTACCTATGATGCACTTAGTCCAAACCTAGCCTAGATAGAGTAAAAAAGGATAGGAGGCACTCTTTAGAAACTGGGATGGTTTTAACAAATTTGTCTTGTCAAACATGAGTTAGAAGCCTCTTGTCTAGCCACAATGAACTAAATCCCTTTAGAAAAGGGTCGACATTAACAAAACTTATTGTCACTTCGAAGGGAGCAATCAAACTTAATTAGTAACTAAATGTAGAACCATAGAAAGGTTAGCCCACCGTTCTAGCAAGGCCTAGTTACCACATTGCATACCAAAGAAAGAAAAGAGAGACTTGACAATGCAAAACATAAAACAGTAAGACAATCAAGAGCTATAAAAAAAATCAAACATACACATTAGAAAAAGCCCATAAAAAATGGGGGAAAACTTCACTTTTGGCCTAACCAAAACCAGACTACCTACTCTTAGCGTTCTAAACATAGCATCGAGTTTGATGAGGGCTTTGAAAAGAGGAGGAATCCTCCCCGATCCACATTAGGGGGAAAACAAGGCTTGTTGTCACTTCGAAGGGAGCAGTCAAACTTAGCATTGAGTTTGACGAGGGCTTTGAAAAGAGGAGGAATCCTCCCCGTTCCATAGTAGGGGGAAAACGAGGCTTGTTGTCACTCCGAAGGGAGCAGTCAAACTTAGAAACTAAGTTTAGAACCATAGAAAGGTTAGCCACCGGTTCTAGCAAGACCTTGTTACCACATTGCATACCAAAGAAACAAAAGAGAGACTTGCAAATGCAAAACGTAAAAAGGTTAGACAATCAAGAGCTATAAAAAAACAAACAACACATGCAATATACATTAGAAAAATCCCATAAAAAAACAAAGAGCCAACTTGGTTCGGTCAAGTAGAATGTGTTGAGTTCCCTAACTATCAGAGCTTTTAGCAGAAAACTTTACTTTTGGCCTAACCAAAACCAAACCACCTACTCTTAGCGTTCTAAACTTAGCATCGAGTTTGATGAGGGCTTTGAAAAGAGGAGGAATCCTCCCCGATCCACATTAGGGGGAAAACAAGGCTTGTTGTCACTCCGAAGGGAGCAGTCAAACTTAGCATTGAGTTTGACGAGGGCTTTGAAAAGAGGAGGAATCCTCCCCGTTCCATAGTAGGGGGAAAACGAGGCTTGTTGTCACTCCGAAGGGAGCAGTCAAACTTAGAAACTAAGTTTAGAACCATAGAAAGGTTAGCCACCGGTTCTAGCAAGACCTTGTTACCACATTGCATACCAAAGAAACAAAGAGAGACTTGCAAATGCAAAATGTAAAAGGTTAGACAATCAAGAGCTATATAAAAAAACAAACAACACATGCAATATACATTAGAAAATCCATAAAAAGACAAAGAGCCAACTTGTTTCGGTCAGGTAGAATGTGTTGAGTTCCCTAACTACCAGAGCTTTTAGCAGAAAACTTTACTTTTGGCCTAACCAAAACCAAACCACCTACTCTTAGCGTTCTAAACTTAGCATCGAGTTTGATGAGGCTTTGAAAGAGGAGGAATCCTCCCCGATCCACATTAGGGGGAAAACAAGGCTTGTTGTCACTCCGAAGGGAGCAGTCAAACTTAGCATTGAGTTTGACAAGGGCTTTGAAAAGAGGAGGAATCCTCCCCGTTCCATAGTAGGGGGAAAACGAGGCTTGTTGTCACTCCGAAGGGAGCAGTCAAACTTAGAAACTAAGTTTAGAACCATAGAAAGGTTAGCCCACCGATTCTAGCAAGACCTTGTTACCACATTGCATACCAAAGAAACAAAAGAGAGAGTTGCAAATGCAAAACGTCAAAAGGTTAGACAATCAAGAGCTATAAAAAAACAAACAACACATGCAATATACATTAGAAAAATCCCATAAAAAAACCAAGAGCCTGATAGAACTAAGTCATGCACAGCGGAAAAGAATCGAATTTCTACCCTAATTGCCACAATTAACATGTAACCATAAACTAATCAAATTAGGGTTTTAAGAAGTATTACCTTTGAAGCTTTCAAAAGGTTTGATGTCTTCTTACCAATTCTACCCGAGACCACCACTAGTACTCAACTGCTATCCTCTAGACAAAGAACCGGGTTGTGGGACCCAATTTTGGTGTAGAAAGTAATGGAGATAAAATGAGATTGGAAGCTTTCATTTTTCTTTTGTTGAGATTATGAAAATGATAAAAGAGGCAAAAGTCCTTCAACATTTGAAAACATCTCTATTTATAGCCTAATTACATGCAAAAATGCATGCAATTCAATTGCCAAATCTCAACACCTAATATTCCACTAACAATTAGTGGAACTTAGTGGGCTAGGTGTCTATATCTCATATAGCCACATATCCACTAAGAGTTAGGGATTATCCAACAAAATGTTGGATTTTCCCACTAACTTAGTCCAAGGGTAAAATGGTCATTAGATTTTTCTAGTCAAAAGTCAAACTTTGACTTTTCTAAGTCAAAAGTCAATATTTTGACTTTTTACCATTTTGTCCGTCTTGACTAATTCCAACCTCCCGAGCATGAATCCGCATTCATTTTTCCAAAATTCAAATCACATTTGAATATAAGGCCGGTCAAAGTTTGACTTTTCAAAGTCAAAAGTCAACATTTTGACTTTTTACTATTTTTGACCAATTCCGAGCTTCTTAGTATGAATCCGCATTCATACTTATAGTATGTAAAACATAAAGCTCTATTTCTAATTAGAAGACCGACGATTATATCACTGTATATGTCGGTTTTCCTTTCTTCTCCCTATTCGAACAATTCGACTTATTTCATCACACTGTTCTAAGTTTAATCCATATGAGCTAGCAGAGGAACCTAATGGACCTATAGATCATGGGCTCCAACGATTCAAGATTAACTAGCTAAACTCTTTTAAACCGAGTTAATCAACATTCGTTAACTAACGGGTCATTCCACTAAAGTCCCGTAGTTGCACTCCCCTCACTATAGATATATTTGTGTCCATTTGATAAAACCATAATCAGTAAGTTAATCCTTCACAGGTTGCTCGTAACCTTGGCTGGGTCAAAATACCGTTTTACCCCCAAGATTACATCTTGCTCCTTAAGTCCCACTAATCCACTATTGAACAATTCGTTTAAGGTTCAACCTATAAACTTAATCCCTCTCGGGCCAATGAGAGGGTGGGGCCCCTTGTTCAAGACTTGGATTCAGTGCTTAAGAGAGCAACCTATCTACTAACCCTAAAGCGGGTAGGAGTGAATTCCATCTTGTACCCTATGTTCCCAGCTATCCACCCGATCTTACCCCTGAAATGGGAGGCTTATTGGGCCAACGCTGATGAGCTGCCCTCACCTATGCAGATCTAAGGATAATCTCGTATGAACAGGAGTTCATAGTTAACTCAGGATTAAGACTAAGTTACCTAGGTCATCAATAATTGAGATAGTCAGTTTTAAACAGTAAACGGTGTTATAACGTAAAAATGACTAATTCATGGTTCAGTCTTATGTAAACATTTTACATAGGATGCCCCCACTTTCATGTCTCTACATGAACGATTAGGATCACATCGTTTGTACAACAAAGTGGGCCGCATCCATAGTCTCTCAAAATAAGGCGCCCAACCTTTATTTCATATACTATAGACTATTTAGGCTATATACTCGAACTTGATCCACGTTTATGTTTACACATAAAGTTCAAGTTTATTCAAAAAATAGCCTTGGAACTTTGATTTATTGGATTTAAGATTATAATATTTAATTTCTCAATAACAACTTTATTGAATAGAATATGATTTACAAACTACGAGTTTTAGGACAAAAATTCCAACAGAGCCAACTTGGTTCGGTCAGGTAGAATGTGTTGAGTTCCCTAACTATCAGAGCTTTTAGCATAAAACTTTACTTTTGGCCTAACCAAAACCAAACCACCTACTCTTAGCGTTCTAAACTTAGCATCGAGTTTGATGAGGGCTTTGAAAAGAGGAGGAATCCTCCCCGATCCACATTAGGGGGAAAACAAGGCTTGTTGTCACTCCGAAGGGAGCAGTCAAACTTAGCATTGAGTTTGACAAGGGCTTTGAAAAGAGGAGGAATCCTCCCCGTTCCATAGTAGGGGGAAAACGAGGATTGTTATGAGGATTTTCCCTTGGGAAATTATTATAAAAGTGACAAATGAAAATATTGATTTGTTTCTGAACCACTGTGGTGCCCTTGTTTGTTATTTTCGCTTATGTTGCTTTATGCTTGGTTTTCTAATTGATAATATCATCTTAAAGTGTTCTAATTGATAGCACATATCTCTTAGTGTTAGTACTTTCTTACCTTTCTCTCTCTTACATATATAGGGATATGTTGAGCATTTTCGCTAGCAAGGATTATGTACTTAACAAGGCCTTAGTGGATTAGAGAGTTAAGAAATTTGCATATGCTTGCATCCAGACTGTACACCATAATAGGTAATTAGTTTTTTCCATTTCAACATTCCTTATTAAAAACTTATCCTTTTTAACGTTTTGATTGGAAGAACAGATGTTTGATCTATCATTGTTGATTTTGTTGGCTTTCTATGCTGTGATCCTTTAATTGTATATGATATATTTCTTTTGTTGAAAAGTGATATATTTCTTTTGTTGAAAAGTGATATATTTCTTAGATTTTGTTCAGATATATATAACTGACAGAAAGGTTTTTTTACCTTCAGCTAACGAATTCAGATTAATCTTATTTATATATATGATAAGTTGTCTTTATTTTTCCTCTGAATTATTCTTACTTGATGTTGTTCTTGATAGAAACCAATTGAGGAATCAACTTTTGGCTGCATCTGTGAACTCTAACACACCTGCAACTCTATTGTTAGACACAATTATTTTCTTATTACAACCTGAACTCCCATGGGTTTGTAAAATTGTTGGTTACTTCCTGGAAAGAAATGCATATGCGTTGATTAGGGATATCACTTTGACAGGGAAGGTATAAATGTACTTCCTTTTTCTTCTACTTGCAAGTGGTTTTTTTTATAGATATTCTGTTTTGCCATGGATTATCCTCTGCAGGTGTTTTCAGAGAACTAATTCACACTCAAAGTATTACAGGAAAGTGCAGATTCACATTCCAAGAGTTCATTGGCTTCTCTAGAACATCTGCTGTCTCTTTTGAGTTCTCATGTTGGTAAGAAGCCATGTTGTTGCCCACGTGTTGATCCCAATTGGAGTTTCTCCTCTCAAATTCTTACTCTTCCTTTTCTGTGGCGGACATTCACATTTCACACCTCTCTCTACCCAATGGACAAAGTTGCATGTGTCATCCTCTACTAGGTTTGTGTACCTTGCTGTTTGGATATAATGGCGTTAGTAATGGTTTAAAGGTCATGTTTTCTCAATAACGAGAAACATAACATGCATGTACTTCATTTAAAAAAGAAAAAAAAACTCTATAGATTTTTTTTGAAAAGATCTTTTTAAGTACAACTTGGTGTGGGACATAAAAAATTATGACTATTCTAGCATACAGAATGGAGTTAGTTCCAGTACTCTGGAGTTTTATTAAAAAGTGCCACGAGAATAAAAAATGGTCATCCTTTTCAGAGAAATTGGCATATTTATCAGGTTGGCTATTACCTTTGGCTGTTTTTTGTCCTGTGTACAAGTAAGATTATCTTCTTTATTCCTGTTCCTCTACTTTTGAATTTCGCTTTAATTCCTCATCTGATGTTATATAATTATATGGTATGTTATAAGATTCGGCATGTCCTGATCACTTCTTTCCTTATCAATCAGGCACATGCTCATAATAATTGACAAAGAGGAGTTTTATGAGCAGGAGAAGCCACTATCGTTAAAGGACATCAGATGCCTGATCGTTATTTTAAGACAGGTGAGCTCTTTAATTCCATCATATGTCCAAAAAGATACCCATACCCTCCCATGCAAGACACTTAAGTAATTGCTCAGAGAAATAATAAAATACTTGGCCCCACTCTAACAAACACATTCCTAAGGGCCCACACAAATGGAAAAATACCAACTAACTCTCAATCATTTTTTCTTCTTCCTATTCTTGTCCCTACGGGAATACACCTTTACTATGGGAGGTCTATCAGCTTTCTATATAATTTATGAGAGTTTAATATTGCATGGTTGCATGGTATAAAGATGGAATAATATTTAACCCAACATTGAATATTTCCAATGTTTATCATCACAACATGTATAACTATCTAAATGACTTGCCATCCTTGGATCCTGAATTGTATCGCCACCTTATTTTCTTAAAGGTGTGTATTCCCTGGTATCACTTTTAGCTGATACCACACTTAGCCTGTTGATCAATGATCTAGATCAATCTAGTATCCTGGTAGAATCTTTTTCTCACTTCTTATCTTAAATTATGAAGGTGACATTCCTGAACTAGAGCTATATTTTGTTATTATAAACAATGAATATGGAAAGCAAATTGAAGAAGAGCTACTTCCTGGAGGAAAAAACCGTCGTGTCACCTGTGAAAATGTCATCACATTCATTCATCTTGTTGCCAATCATCGTTTGAACTTTCAGCATAGTTTGTCCCTTGTTTATCCAATGTGTCTCCCTACTCCAATGTTGATTGAAAACATGTCCTCCTCAGATACGACAGCAAAGTTCTCATTTTTTGAGAGGGATTCAGCAGCTTATACAGAAAGAATGGATCAACATGTTCAATGAGCATGAATTCCAGGTATCACTATACCGTTTGAAGAAATTCTACCAGAGCTAAATAGCGATCAAATCGGTTACGGTATTCTTCTACATTCGTTTTCTGTTTGATTGAGAAAAATCTTCCAACCAAAGTTCCTTCTCGAATTGATCGAAACTGTACAAGCATTCGTTCTTTCAGGGCAGCCCAATTCTTAAAAACTTCCAACTCTTCTTGTGCTTGGTACCAATCCAATGCCAGATCATCAAAACTAATAACGCCTGTGGTTAATTTCTCTGAATCGGTAAGATCATGTATCTTAAAGAAGCGATAGGCTCTAAATGTGAGACTCATTTCTAATTTGAGTAATGAAGTAAAATTTGGCTAGGTATTAAGAATTTGGCATTTGAATAAATCCATGAAAAGGATTAAGTGATAAAATTTTTATGGTTAAGTATACGTTATTGCGATTCAGTGGGTAGTTCGCGAAGGAAGTTGTGCGACTCATTTCTAATTCGAGTAAGGAAGTAAAATTCGGCTAAGAATTAAGAAGTTGGTGTTCGAATAAATCCATGGAAAGATTAAGTGATATGATCTTTTACGGTTAAGTATACTTTTTTGCGATAAGTGGGTAGTTCGCGAAAGAAGTTGTGCGATAAGAAGCGAAAAAGTCTTTGCGTAAGTTAAGAAATGAAAGTTTTGAGTGTTAGACTAGGAGTTTTGGGTGGTCTTCGTGAGAAGAACCAAGTGTTTCGTGGAGAAGAAGTCTACGAGGAAGCCTTGGAGTTTAACTTCACGATAAGAGTTCTATGCGAGTAAAATTGGTTAGTTCACGTGGAACGTTTCTTATAATATGTTCAGAAGTGAGTAGATAGTTGAGGAAGTCCTATGTTCAAAAGTGAGTAGTTTAGGAGGGTCCTATGTTCAAAAGTTTGCTGGTGTGTATCTTTGTTGGCTCAACATGTTTTGAATACGTTTTAGGTTAGATTGAGTTTGTTGCACTTGGTTGTCATTTTTGGTCTTGAAATGCTTTTTTCAACCTTTTTGGTAGATTATGAGTTACGAACCTACATTTAGGATTTGCTAGGTCGTTTTGAAAACTCAAGTAATACCTAGACACGTTTTGAGCACGTTTTAGGTTGGTTTGAACTAAGTTTGTTACACTTACACACTTGGTAGCCATTTGGGTCTTGTAGTGCTTTTTTCACACTATTGGAACTTTTTTCGTAGGTTATGAGTTACGAACCTACACGTAAGCTGTTTTAGGTCGTTTTGAAAGTTCAAGTGATACTTAGACACATTTTGTTCAAGTGATACTGTTTTAGGTCGTTTTCAAGTGAACTTTTTTCTTCTTGTATTGACTCTTTTACTATTTCTTCATGGTTTGTATTCATGGTATTTATTTTCGTAATGAATCTTTCATGTTCTGGTAAACATTGCAGAAACACATAATTTCAGCAATCTGTCAAAGAGTTGAAGGAGAAAACAGAAGTACTTAAAGGTCACATGAAGACCTAAAAGTTAGGTAATTTTTTGAAAACTTTTTTCTTCGTCTTGCTTAGTTTTAGTGGTATTTGTTAACAGGCTGAGACATACTCTTGTATGCCAAGGCTGGGTGGCCAATTCAATGGATGGCCTGAGACGGTGAAATGACGAGTGTAGAACAAAGTAGACAATCGAGCAGATTTACAAGTAGGAGGATGGTGTTTGGTCTTACTCTAAAGCTACTGCTAGAAAGGTGATTCTCCCTTTATTTACACATGTTATCTATATTTAATTACTGTTTTTATGTGATGGTGAATAAATATTTAAGTCGTTTCAAGTTTTTACATCATGCTTGAGTTAATACATTTCCCAACTCGCACTAATTTTAAAGTTGAGACTAAGTTTGTTGCACTTACACACTTGGTTGCCATTTTGGATTTTGGAGTTTTTTCTACATTTTTTGAACTTTTTGGTAGGTTATGAGTTATGAAGTAACACTAAAGCATTATTAGGTCGTTTTTAAAGTTCGAGTGATACTTAAACATTTTTTGAACACCTTTAGGTTGCTACAAACTAAGTTAGTTTTACATACAGCCATGTTGCCATTTTGAGTCTTGAAAGATTTTTTTTCACACTTTTTGAAATTTTTGGTAAGTTATGAGTTATAAAGTTACACTTAAGCGGTGTTAGGGTGTTTGAAAACTTATACGTGTTTTCAATACTTGTTAGGTTTGTATAGAACTAAGTTCGTTGCACTTACACACTTGACATTTTGGGTTTTGGAGTGTCTTTTTAAAAAATTTTGAACTTTTTGCTAGGTTATGACTTATGAACTTGTATTGAATATTTGTTAGGTCGTTTTGAAAGTTCAAGTGAAACTTAGAGATGTTTTGAACTCATTTTAGGTTGGTTTGAAACTAAGTTTTACATTGAAGTACTTTTTTCATACTTTTTGAAATTTTGGTAGGTTGTGAGTTACAAACTTACACTTAAGCATTGCTTGGTCGTTTTGAAAATTCAAGTGATACTTACACACGTTTTGAATACATTTTAGGTTAGATTGAGTTTGTTGCACTTGGTTGTCATTTTTGGTCTTGAAATGCTTTTTTCAACCTTTTTGGTAGATTATGAGTTACGAACTTACACTTAGGATTTGCTAGGTCGTTTTGAAAACTCAAGTAATACCTAGACACGTTTTGAGCACGTTTTAGGTTGGTTTGAAACTAAGTTTGTTGCACTTACACACTTGGTTGCCATTTAGGGTCTTGTAGTGCTTTTTTCACACTATTTGAACTTTTTTCGTAAGTTATGAGTTATGAATCTACAAGTAAGCTGTTTTAGGTCGTTTTGAAAGTTCAAGTGAAACTTAGACACGTTTTGAACTCGTTTTAGGTTGGTTTGAAACTAAGTTTAAAACACATTTGATTGACATGTTGGGTCTTGAAGTACTTTTTTCACACATTTTGAAATTTTGGTAGGTTGTGAGTTACAAACTTACACTTAAGCATTGCTTGGTCGTTTTGAAAATTCAAGTGATACTTACACACGTTTTGAATTCATTTTAGGTTAGATTGAGTTTGTTGCACTTACACACATGGTTGTCATTTTTGGTCTTGAAATGCTTTTTTCAACCTTTTTGGTAGATTATGAGTTACGAACTTACACTTAGGATTTGCTAGGTCGTTTTGAAAACTCAAGTAATACCTAGACACGTTTTGAGCACGTTTTAGGTTGGTTTGAATTAAGTTTGTTGCACTTACACACTTGGTTGCCATTTTGGGTCTTGTAGTGCTTTTTTCACAATGTTTGAACTTTTTTCGTAGGTTATGAGTTACGAACCTACACGTAAGCTGTTTTAGGTCGTTTTGAAAGTTCAAGTGAAACTTAGACACGTTTTGAGCATGTTTTAGGTCGTTTTGAGTAAATGGTATGTATGTTGTGATTGTTTGATTGCATGTATGATACCTTATTGAGATGTGAATGCTTGATTGAGAAGCTGATAGAACACCAAGTAATGGTTCTTATTTGTTCATTAAGCAACCAAACTATTACAGAATACAATACTCAAACCAGTCTTGAAAACACAGAACAAATAAGTACTATTACAGACAATAACCAAGTACAAAATAAAACATTCAAACATCAAAAGTAGTTTACGATAATGGAAAACACTTTCTAAGATTAAAGTAACTGAACAACTTCTGTAATTCTGCTCTCCAGAAAATACAGCCCCTCCACTTCCAGAAACTGATTAACCAACCCCCATCTTTCCTTCCATCTCTCCCTTTTAACCTCCCCCTGTAACTAACTGTTGTCCCCACTAAGGTGGTTTCCACTTCCTCCAATTCCATCACCTGTGCACGTGCAATTCCACTTGTCTTTCTTCTGCTATATTGTATTGCAATTGGTGGTCTATCATTACTCTCCCTCTCCAAAGACACCTTGTTCACAAGGTGGGAAATGAGGAAGCTTTTGTGTAACATCATCACAATTCTCCCATGTAGCCTCATGAGGTGGTATTCCTTTCCAACTAACAAGCACTTCCCATCTTTCCTTCCATATAGTTCGGTAAATGTCATTCCTCCCTCCATAGCTCGACATTTGTCAAGAAACCGTAATCAGATGGTGTCCATGTCTCCATCATGTGTTACAGACTCACTCTAGTCTTTGTCAAACTCGGGTCACCCCTTATAACAACATTCTTTTCATTTTGTATGAAAGTTAAAGTGAGTTTCCGCCAATCCACTTCAGTTACCCCAACGTGTGCAGCCATTGCATTCCAAGGATGACATCATGATAGAACACTGATGTAGTGTTTCTATTATATTGACAATTCAAACACAACTTACAACATAAGCAAACCGTGAACCTCAGAAAATGAGTCACGTTACATATAATTCACAAACATCAAACAAAGAAAACCTCCTAATCCAAAATTCCGAACAACAAAATACTAATAAGCAAACCAGAATATAGAACACCAATCTTCTGCTTCCCCTGTCTT